>NW_004798626.1:42185-44370 GCF_000002075.1 Aplysia californica | reverse complement strand
ACACACACACACACACTTACACACACACATACACAAACTAAATTGTTTCAATGGGGGCGTAAAACACATACTTATATTCAATATTTTTTTCTTTTCTTACCTTCATCTTATCTTAAATTGCATACCTTGTCTTATCTTTCTTTTAATTTATCTTATCATACCTCACCTTATATTTAAACTTATCTTTTCTTACCCTAATCTTGTCTGTTGTTATATTGTATTCCTGTCTGATCTGATCTTTTTCTTTTTTTGACTTTATCTTGTCTTACCTCACCTTATATCTGAACTTATTATTTTTTTGCCTTAATATTTTCTGTGGAGGGTTGGCAGGTAGTGCTCTGCTGTGGTTTGCTCCTTTTTTCCTATAAAAAATCTATCATCTGTATCTCCTCTCCTTCTTTTTTGTGTTTGTTACTCTCTGGTAACACCCCTAACTTTCGTCACTTATATGACCTTATTATGTTGCAAGTGCCGTAAAACTCTTCCTAAAACTGATATTTTCTTCTATCATATTGCATACGTTGTCTGATCTTATCCTTCCAGAGGAAGACGCATTCCGTCTGTCTGCCGTGCCACTGGACGTGTTTGAGAGTCTGAAGGCCTTGAGGGAGACTCTGGACCAGTCCCAGTACACAGCCAGGGCCCTGCACCACAGCCGCAAACTGTTGTGTCTGTATCTGGCTGGTCAGCAGAATGGTCAGTGTGTGTGTGTGTGTGTGTGTGTGTGTGTGTGTTTGCTTGTCTGTCTGTCTATCTGTCTGTCTGTCTGTCTGTCTATGTGTTTATCTGTCTGTCTGTCTGTCTGTCTGTCTGTCTGTCTGTCTGTCTGTGTGTTTGTCTGTCTGTCTATGTGTCTGTCTGTCTGTCTGTCTGTCTGTTTGTGTGTAGGGGGAATGAAGGGGGTTCTGTTTACGTTTGTGTGGGTATTTAGATTTCTATTTCACTCCAAATGTGAATGTATACAAACTACCAACACCATAGTGGTGAGCTGATTTTCTGTATGATTATTCTTTGTGCCCCCCCCCCACCTAATCCACATCTACCCCACCTCTCCCCCAACCTCCACTCCACCTCACCCTTTCCCCCCATACTCCACACCCTGTCTATATTACATGTGTATATATATATAAATATATATACATTGTATCTGTCTTTTGTACCCAGTGTCTGAGGGTATGGGTATGCGAGAGATAATATGGGGTGCCCACTACAGCTGGATCGGGCCGATCGCCCAACTCGATCGCCTGAAACTGAAAACAAACATGTTTGTTTTTGAGGCGATCAAGTCGAGCGATCGCCTCGATCGGCCGATCCCGTCCGTAGTGGGCTGCCCGTATAACCCACATAGACTTCCAGGAGTTCACCAGCCTGCCCCAGCTTCACCCCTTCTTCCCTCACTCTTCCTTATTATAGAGACATATCATATAGACATATATATATAAAAATATAAATATACATATATTTCTGGCAGTGTCTGAGAGCATGGGTATGCGTGAGATGACCCACGTAGACTTCCAGGAGTCCACCAGTCAGCCACAGCCCACCATGCCCCCCAACAAGATGAGCAGCGAGTTCTGTAGTGTGGACGAGGTACAGGTGTCCCCCATACCCAAGTCTCAGCTAGCCACCGTGCTCAGCTCTTATGAGAAGACCATTGGTGAGTGGGTACAGAGAGAGAGAGAGAGAGAGAGAGGAGAGAGAGAGATAGATGTTCTGTAGTGTGGACGAGGTACAGGTGTCCCCCATACCCAAGTCTCAGCTAGCCACCGTGCTCAGCTCTTATGAGAAGACTATTGGTGAGTGGGTACAGAGAGAGAGAGAGAGAGAGGGAGAGAAACAGAGAGAGAGAGAGAGAGGGAGAGAAACAGAGAGAGAGGGAGAGAAACAGAGAGAGAGAGAGAGAAGAGAGAGAGATGTTCTGTAGTGTGGACGAGGTACAGATGTCCCCCATACCCAAGTCTCAGCTAGCCACCGTGCTCAGCTCTTATGAGAAGACCATTGGTGAGTGGGTACAGAGAGAGAGAGAGAGAGAGAGAGGAGAGAGAGAGATAGATGTTCTGTAGTGTGGACGAGGTACAGGTGTCCCCCATACCCAAGTCTCAGCTAGCCACCGTGCTCAGCTCATATGAGAAGACCATTGGTGAGTGGGTACAGAGAGAGAGAGAGAGAGAGAGAGGAGAGAGAG
>NW_004798626.1:39524-41811 GCF_000002075.1 Aplysia californica | reverse complement strand
ACAGGACACCCGACCTCCCAGAACTCTCTCTCTCTCACTTCTCACACACACACCCCACACGGACCACACCCCACACACCCCACACACACACACACCCACACACGGACCACACACCACACACCCCACACAGCGGTGATCTAATAAAAGCCCGTCTAAGTCTGAAAGGGAAAGCGGCGGTAACCACGGTACTTAGCACTGTTGTCCTTATCCATCAGGAAGGATCTCTGTTTTGTTTTGTCTGCCACTTCCGAGCGCGGGAGGGCCAAGACGCGACGAGAAGGGAAATAGAAAAAATATAGAACATGACCGTGTCTCGACGCGATAGAATCAGGCGCTCGTCAATTTTTGGGGTATTCGGAGTTATTGGTATCATCTTAATAAAGCTTGTTCATTTATCTTGCTTTCTATGAAAAAAATACCCCTTTTATCTTGAGTAGAAGTGAAGATATTAAGTTAACCCTTTTCGTACGTCGTGTTTTACTATCGTATCCATACGACGTGGGGAACTCTGTGCCACCACTTTCCAAAGAGAAAATTTACTCGTTAATCCAATTTGTACGCTTTTTCATAGCAGTTTGTTAACATCATTTTTTTAAAGAAATACTGAAAGTTTCAAAGAGATCTTCGTACTAGAAATATTATAAAATGTGAAGAATACAACCCCGCGTACGGATAGGGTTACAATTTGTGATTGAAACAGGTAAGGTCGCTTTGTTTCAGTTGAAAAATAGCGAGAATATGGCCGCCACAGTTTGGTAACTCCAATACCTAAATAGTCCTTGAAACCTGAAAAATTACATATTATTTTGAGCTTTTAATCAACGTTTTCCAATAAAATTCACACGGAAATGCGATTTTATTTGGACATAAAAGGGTTGAACAAAAAAAGAAAGGAAAATAAATGAAAAAATTGCCAAAGTGGTGGGAAAATGCCTGTTTCTCCAATTTTTTAATATTTTGACGAGCGCCTGATTTGACCACGATGCCTCACAATAGAACATGTCTTTGAGCGCGTGTGGCGAGGAATGTCTGGAGTGACGGGGGATGTTGGTTCCGGGCAGTTCCGGTCTGTTCCGTGTGTGGTGAGTTAAGTGATAGAATAGCATACTGCGCGTGCTTGTGTGTTCTTTGATGTGGGAGTACGATGTGTGAGTGTGTGTGTGTGTGTGTGTGTGTGTGTGTGTGTGTGTGTGTGTGTGTGTGTGTGTGTGTGTATGTGTAGGCCCCTTTGTGTGTGTGCTTGTGTGTGTGTGGTACATGTCTGTTGTACATTTAACATTTACTTCTTTCATTTGACCGTAAATTTGTTGGTTGTTTATACAGTTCTATTTCTTTTTTTTTAGATAAAAAAGTTCTCAAATGTTATTTGCCAATAGTAGTCATTATTTCACAGTCACTATTCTAAATCTTAAATGTTGTTAAGGTGAAAAGTCTTTGTAAGTACTTGAGCGTAGTATTCAAGTCCCAGCATCTTTTTGACTATGGTGTGGATGAGTTTGGTTCAAATCCTCACTGGAAGTTGGATTGTTGGGGGGAGTTTGTAAGGCTTTTGTCATCCCTGGCTCAGTGCTATCAGAAATGGATGTTAAAGTCAGAGGTCCTACCTCATACAAACCACACAGTGTTGAAAGGGCTGTAAAACTAATACAATTCCTCAACCAGCTGGTAAAATCTACGAAGCCCAAAATTTTGAGAAATGTTTTTTTGCAGTTATTTAATCTGTGGTATTGGTAGGCCTATAGGTTGCTTACGCTCAAAAAATATTTAGTTGAAATTCAAATCCTAATTGTTAACAGTAAGCGAAAAAAAATACTCAAAGTGGTTGCAATTTGTTAATAGAATGAAACAATTTTTTTTCTCTCCTGAAAAAAACAACCTCAATTTGTTTATGGGCTCAGTAGATTTGAACAGCTTGCCCATGAATTACCCCGCTCCAAAACCATCTCATCTCCCTACAGGTATGTTTTGACCTGTGACATCCGACTCAAGATGGAGAGCTGTTTCCTCGCTGGCTATCTCTTCAAGGTATGGATAACTTTTGTTAGCTGTTTATTAGATATATTTTTAGCCCCTTGATTGTATAGTAGGTCATATCTCATCTTTTCCTCCTATTCAATTTTCAATTTTCAATTTTATCACTTTTCATCTTTTATCAATTTCTACCATATCTTGTTTTGGTTCACGTAACTCCCGTGAAACTCAGGCTAAAACTGAAAAAAACAACCCCAAAACCCACCTCTAATCTTTGGCATTTGTATGACTTATTAGTCTTGCAAGTGCCGTAAAA
>NW_004798626.1:35929-38553 GCF_000002075.1 Aplysia californica | reverse complement strand
AGAAGAAGAAGAAGAAGAAGAAGAAGAAGAAGAAGAAGAAGAAAAAGAAGAAGAAGAAGAAGAAGAAGAAGAAGAAATTGAAATTGAAATTGAAGAAGACAACAACAAAAAAGACAAAAAAGAAGAAGAAGAAAAGTAAGAAGAAAAAACGATGAAGAAGAAAAAGAAGAAAAGTGAAAAAGAAAAAGAAAAAGAAAAGAAGACGAAGAAGAAGAAGTCGCCGGGGACACATTTATTGAAAAGTCATGCATCATGTCTCAATGATATTGGAATGAAGCCATTCGCCCGATCGTTCATTTTTTGGACTCTGTCCAGGAGGCAACTGTTATTTTTACCCGCCGTATTATTTCTTATTATGATCTTTCTCCGATCCATCCAAATTATCTAAATGAGGAATCTGTTGTAAGTGTTTTTCCTTCCCGTCAGGTAAATATATATGAACCAAATAACGAAATTATCGAAAGCCTGCAGTGTCCTCATTCGCCAAGCAAAGATAAAGGGGATGTATTTGTTTATAAATACTTCTGTATTTAACGAAATTATGCAGCTTCTTTCAACCTGAATGCGGCGAAATCAACCTCATTTATGTTACTTGCGTGGATTTCTTCTCAATGCTTCGAACGATATCACTCTCGTTTTTTCATGTTGTTGTTTTTTTACATATAATATTATTTTATTCTTATTCACCAAACGGTCTTCGTTCGTTATTCTGTTTTGATTACCCGTGACCTAAAGAGAAATCAAACGCCGGCCCTCTCAGTCGAGACAGAAGAGTTCTAAATGTAAATAAATAAGTTGCGTTGATGAAACCGAATGGAAGAGAGGACGACTCGCTTCTAAGATTACCGACTTCCGGTCACGTAATCTGGGCGCCCAAGGGACGAGAAGAAATTATGAGGGGAAATCTCCAAGATATTGCACCGGGGATTGGAGGGGAGATGAATGATGGATGGCGATTTTATACGTCTGGTGGTTTGTGTATGGAAATGTCCCCAGTGGAGAGAGATTGAGGCGCGGGAAAACCTCGGGAGTCGGCTGAGCTTTGTTGATGTAGCTAATATAAACTTTGGCGAGCTGGATGTTGTTAGAATGATTGTTCCGGTTTTTGGTGTTCTGTTTGGTGTTTTTAGGGGTTTTGTTTGTTTGTTTGTTTGTGTATTTTTCTGTGTTCTGTTTTGTGGGGTTTTTTTTAGTTTTTTGTTTGTTTGTTTGTTTGTTTGTGTATGTGATGTTTAAGGGATTGATTGGGGGGGCATTTTGTTTTTTGTTTCTTGTTTGTATATTATGTTCGTGTGTGTGTTCGTTTGAAGAGAGAGAGAAAGAGAGAGAGGTGGGGAGGGAGGGACGGAGGGAAGGAGCGAGGGAGAGAGAGCGAGAGAGAGAGCGAAAAAAGAGAGAAAGATGTGGGAGAGAGGGAGGCAGGGAGGGAGGGAGGGAGAGAGAGAGAGAGAGAGAGAGAGAGAGAGAGAGAAAGAGAGAGAAAGATTGGGTAGAGTGGGGTGGGGATTAGGAAGATATTTTTTACTCACACTATTATCCCAAACGTCCAACTTCCTTTGTTTTGTTTTGTCTTGCTTGATTTTTTCGCTGAGTAGCCGCACTTGCTTCTGCGACATGCCGTGTATAACATGGGCCAAGTGATGGATGGGAGGATCAAGACATGAGGGAGGGGGGGAGGGGCTGATAAGATGTATAGGGAACAGAATGTGCACAAAGAATCTGAAGCAATCGGAGAACGATACAACGCTTCTGTGTCGATAAGAAAGACGACGATGGTGATGTAAAAACAGCGACCTTGACGACAAACATAACGGATTATGATATTATGATGATGACAAGAATGATGATAATGGTGATGAAGGTGATAATATTATTAATAACAGCAACAACAGTAAGAATGATGGTAGCAGTGGTATTATATTGATGGTTGATGGGCTAGGAAAATTGTGAGTCATTTTAAAAAAAGGAGATACTTGTACAAAGGGATTTGTCATAGAGAAGAAGAAGAAAAAAAACCGAAAACCAAAAGAAACTGAGGGGAATATTGAAGAAAATATGAAGAAAAAAAATCCCCTGCGATTATGATACTAAGAATACTACGGAGAACAATAAAGACAGGAATAATTTAACGGAAATGGCTTTGATTTACATACAGACACGTTTGAAAATGATCTTGCTCCATGGTGATCCCAGATAAAAAAAACCCCACTGACTAGGATAGTTATTTTAAATGTCAAACGAAGAACTTAAAATGTTCCACTGGATTATTTATTCGTGTTCTTATTTTTTGTCATGCTAATCTTTCATTCATCGTTTGTCGTTTACTTGTTCATAGAATTTGTTTGGTGGGTGGTTGGTTGGCGGGTGCTCTGGTGCGATTTGCTTTCTCTTTCCTATCAAACATCTATCGTCATTACCCCCCTCCGCTACTTCTGTTATGTGTTTGTTTCTCTCTTGTAACACCTCTAATCTTCGGCACTTATATGGCATTAGTGTGTTGCAAGTGCCGTGAAACTCTTACAAAAACAATAATGCGTTTCTTTTTTGGTTTTCTGTTGTTGTTTTTTTCTTCTCTCTTTGGTTTCCCTTTTTTAAATGATTTTATTTGGAGGGGGAGGGGCGGG
>NW_004798626.1:34117-35829 GCF_000002075.1 Aplysia californica | reverse complement strand
AATGTAAAGACTTCTCTGTTGACATCCACCCCTTGGCGCTCATTTGACCTTATGCAGTTGCGAGCCCCTAAAACCTCTACTAAAACTAAACTAAAATCTCCAATCTTTTGTGTTGTCTTCTTCTACCAGCTGGGGAGAGTGAGGACGCCAGTGCAGCACCCCCGGCCCGCTTCTCTGACGGGACTCGAACCCTCACCCTGGAGGACATCAAAGGCACACTGCTGAGTGTGGCCGACCAGATGGTGACCACCATGGCTGATGTCATCTTGGAGAACGCTTCTCATGAGAAACAAGGTGAGGGGGTGGGGTGGTGTGTGAGGTGAGAGGTCATAGGTGAGGTGAGAGGTCAGGTGAGGGGAGTTGTATAATGTGAGGGGTCATGTGGGGTCGTGTGGCCGACCGGATGGTGACCACCATGGCTGATGTCATTCTGGAGAACGCTTCTCACTAGGAGCAAGGTGAGGGGGGTGGGGTTGTGTTGTGTGAGGTCATAGGTGAGGTGAGAGGTCATATGAGGTGAGAGATGAGGTGAGGTGAGAGGTCATCTGCAGGGAGGTGTATGATCTGAGAGGTCAGGTGAGGAGTGAGGTGAGGGGAATTGTGTAATGTGATGGTTTGTGTGAGGTGAAGGGTCATGTGAGGTGAGAGGTCAGGTGAGGTGAGAGGTCATGTGAGGTGAGAGGTCAGGTGAGGAGTGAGGTGAGGTGAGGGGAATTGTATAATGTGAGAAGTCGTGTGAGCTGAAGGGTCTGTATATTGTTCATTGCCAAGGTTACATTGCTGTCTAAACAGTCTCTGGTGCTGGAACATGGTGGTCTGTCTATAGTGTAACCAATTTGTGGGCACTTTTTCTTTTTGTTTCTATTTGTCTGGGAGGGGGGATATAATATCTCTTCTGTGTCAAATGTTCTAAGCCTCAGGCCTCAGACCTTGTTGGTGAGGTACAGTAGCGGTGAGTGCTTTTTCTACTCGGAATCTCCCACTCTCACTATTGAGTAGGAACTATGTGGGCAGCATAGAGCTGGTAGTCTGCTGTCACCTACAACACACACTCTCTCTCTCTCTCTCTCTGTCTCTCTCACTCTCTCTCTCTCTCTCTCACTCTTCCTTTCACTCTCCCCCCCTCCCCACACACACAGGAGTAGAAGGTATGTCAGCGGCAGAGCTAGAGCTGGTGGTATGGTGCCACCTGGAACAATCTCGGATCGCCCAACAGAAGCACCACGCCCCACTGGCGGCCCGCACGGTGCTCACTGCCCTCAAGATGATCCAGAGTGCCCAGGTCTTCAAACAGCCCAAGCCTCAGCCGCCCGCACCCAGGTCAGTTGTAATTTTAGTTGTCTCTCTATAATGACAACTCTCTATAATGACAACTCTCTATAACGACAACTCTCTATAATGACAACTCTCTATAACGACAACTCTCTATAATGACAACTCTCTATAACGACAACTCTCTATAACGACAACTCTCTATAATGAAAACTCTCTATAACGACAACTCTCTATAACGACAACTCTCTATAATGACAACTCTTTATAATGACAACTCTTTATAATGACAACTCTCTATAACGACAACTCTCTATAATGACATTTTGTTCTGGTCCCGACGATGTCGCTATAGAAAGGTTGCACTGTATAACCTTCTCGTGTTTTACGGCACTTGCAACACAAACAGGTCATATAGGTGCCGAAGCTTAGAGGTGTTA
>NW_004798626.1:27068-30174 GCF_000002075.1 Aplysia californica | reverse complement strand
TCTATCTCTCACACACACACACACACACATACACACATGCACATGTTCTTTATATGTTACTCTCTAGTAACACCTCTAATCTTTAGCACTTATATGACCTAATTGTGTTGCAAGTGCCAGAAAACTCTTTATCAAGTCATCCCCGTATCCCCCCTCTCTCCCTCCCTCCCCTCATCCAGGCAAAGTACAGAAGATGTTGGTGTACCAGGGCAAGTACCAGGCGCGGTCTGCGGCGGGCACCCTGCTAGAGGCCATCAAGATCTCCTTTATCAACGACCACGACCTGGGGTGAGATACACTGGCTAAACACCTCATGGGTGTCACATATGCCACTGATTTGATGAATGTGTGGAAAGCTGGGGACACAAATTGTGATTGATAAACGGGGGGGGGGGGACAAGTAGTCCAAAGTTAATTAATAAAGGGTGTGGGTTGGACAAGTGGTCCAAAGTTAATAAACGGAGGAGGGGATAATAAAAAAAGGGGTGTGGATAGCACATTCAACCTCATACCCCTGTTTTTGTAGGAAAAAATCTGTTTTAATTCTCCTTTAGTGAATAAAAGTACAAGAGATCATGAAATTTTTGTGATTTTAGTAAGTTACTGTGACAATTTTTCCCATTTAGGAAAAGACCAGTTTCATTAAAAAATATAAACCAATGTACAAAATGCACAGAAAATTAAGGTAGCCAACACGGTACCGGTAGGGTAATTTGCCATTTACAACAACAAAAAAGGAAGTTTCATTCAGATATATAGATTCTAGATATAATGTTTCATGTGATCGTCGGTCGTGGCAAGCTGGAAAATAATAACGTGGGGTATGGAATAAGGAGCGGGGGTACGCGAAAATTCTGAAAATTAATAAGCGGGGTGGGGGACGCTTATTTGATACCTTGTCTGTGACAAAATAAACCCTA
Source organism: Aplysia californica (assembly GCF_000002075.1). Taxonomy (NCBI): domain Eukaryota; kingdom Metazoa; phylum Mollusca; class Gastropoda; order Aplysiida; family Aplysiidae; genus Aplysia; species Aplysia californica. The sequence goes on along the minus strand of NW_004798626.1, from coordinate 29,254 downwards.
AAAGAAATTATTGACGTATTTCTAATCTGTTCCCCCCCCCCCCTTCTGTACCAGGTTGATGCGACAAGCCTACCTGGAGATAGCACTCATTTACCTGTACAGCTCCGGTCTGATCACGGTCAAGGACGGTTCCTTCCTGGAGTCGGTGGCCGGGGACAGCAGCGATGAGGTCAGCGTGGCCTCCAGCCGCACCGAGAGAAAGTACAAGAGGTCAAAGGTGAGGGGTTGTCTCCGATAATCAGTCAAAATAGCAAGAAAAGATACGTGATCTAGGGACAATTGTTGAAAGAATGAGACAATTTTTTTCTCCCTCCTGAAAAATGTTTCCATCTAGTTCTAGGCTTACAACATTTAACTAGCTTGCCAAGGATGTCTGTGGAGGTGGTCGTAGAACCTTGCTAAGGATATATACATATTATGTAGGTGGTCGTAGAACCTTACCAAGGATATATATATTATGTAGGTGGTCATAGAACCTTGCCAAGGATATATACATATTATGTAGGTGGTTGTAGAACCTTGCCAAGGATATATATATTATGTAGGTGGTCGTAGAACCTTGCCAAGGATATCTATATATTATTATGTAGGTGGTTGTAGAACCTTGCCAAGGATATATATATTATTATGTAGGTGGTTGTAGAACCTTGCCAAGGATATATATATTATTATGTAGGTGGTTGTAGAACCTTGCCAAGGATATATATATTATTATGTAGGTGGTCATAGAACCTTACCAAGGGTATTAAATATGTAGGTGGTCTTAGAACTTTGCCAAGGATATATGTCTCTGTGTAGGTGGTTGTACCACCTTGCCAAGGATGTGTTTGTGTAGAAGGTCTTAGAACCTTGCCATCGTGTTCCCACACACACTCCACACTCCACAGCTTTCTCCTCTATTCCCCCTGTTGTGGCTGTGATCTACCATCTCGTGTTGCACCGTTCTCCACGCTTTGAACTTTGAGAACTTCTAGGCACACTTCTTTTCTCTACACAATTTATCGTAGTGCCAATATTGTTTTTTGTCATCGGTGTATCCTCCTGTGTATATTCCTTTGTGGCCTCTGTATGTAACTGAGCTCACTTGTGTTCAGTTTCAGTTCTGCCGTCCAATGGTAGAGCCACTGAACTACTCATTTCATGATTTTGAAGGGAAAAAAAAGAGAAAGTCTTGCTGTCACCCTAAAATGCAGAGCATCTGAGCGAAGCAGAAATTAGTTTGCTGGTCTTTTTTGTTTTCTTTTTGTCTTCTTTGAAAAGTTACTTTAAACAGATTTTTGTTTCTAGAGAATTTTTGTGACGATAATATACTCATTTGCTGTTGATTGTGACAGTGAAATGAAGAAGACGAAAAGATCTACTGGCCTAAAGGTTTATCTCGGGGGGAAAAACGGAAGTGCTCTGGTGTGGTTTGCTTCTTCTTTCCTATCAAACATCTATCGTCTTTATCTCTCCTCCTTCTTTTTGTGTTTGTTACTCTCTTGTAACGCCTCTAATCTTTGGCACTTATATGACCTTACTGTGTTGTTAGTGCAGTAAAACTTTTACTAAAGCTAAAAAACCCCCAGAAAAGTGGAGAAACATTTCAAGGGTGGTTGTGGTGGGTGTGGGAGTTTGTGTTTGTTGTTTCCCTCCTGACATGTGTCTGTGTGTCCCCCCCACCAGGAGGATGTGGTGCCGGAGGAGGTAAGGCCGTGGACAGACCATGCTTTTCTCACCACACACAACACACACACACACATACATGACACAACAACACACACACACACAGTGTGTCACATAGCTGCCCAACACTACCTAAACAACGTATCTAGTACTTTTTTTTGACAGTCTCAGTAAGGAAGTCTGTTGTCCTATATATAGGACAATACATACCGTACGTGTATTTTGTTTTCTTGTATTTCTCCTCATAGGCTTGCTGAAACTGAAAATGTTTAAAGTGTCCCACACACTCATACGACCTTATGCAGTTGCGAGCGACGTAAAATTCTTTCCCCCCAAATAAAGAAAAAAAGATTTAATAATGCTGAAGAAAAATGATGAACTTTCAAGTTGTGATTTGTCAGGTATAATTAGAACCCATATTGAGAAGCCCATTGGTCAGTTGGAGAGATCTTTTGCTGCAGGTCCACTTAAAATAGCTTGAACTTACTTAATGAGGAAAAATGTATGTGAAGAGTTTTGTA
>NW_004798626.1:24337-26770 GCF_000002075.1 Aplysia californica | reverse complement strand
GGGGGATTGTTGTTGGTTTTTTAAGTTGTTTTGTTAGAACTTTTAAGAATGAGTTTTGTTTGGGAATGTATGCTTGCCTTTGCTACATTCATTATGTTTACTTGTAAGTGCATGTAATGTTCTTTGTGTGTGTGCTTGTTGACTCATGCTGTGTTCCTTACCTGTGCTTGTTGGTGCATGCTGTGTTCCTTACCTGTGCTTGTTGGTGCATGCTGCATTCATTTTGCATGCTTGAAAGTACGTTAAGCTTTCTATATAATATATCAAAGGTTGTTTATAAAATAAATAAGTGAGTGTCATTCCCCATAACACCTCCCCCCCCCCTTGCTCCCATTTCCCCACCAAAACACCCTGCACTATTCACAGACTGAAAAACAAGAATATTTTGCTTTGTTTTGCAAACAGTTGAATGAGCAATCTTCTAAAATAATCTCTATTTTGTATCAAAGTATGTCTATTACAAGATGTACATTTTTTCTATATGGGAGAGAGGGGGAGGGGACCTGCTTAATGGTTATGTGTTGGGACAGGATAAAGTGTATAAGAGTGGGTACTTGGGAGGGGGGGGTGAGATAGAAAGCAGTGGGAGTGAGTTATGGAGAGAGGGGGAGGGGGGGTGAGAGGAGAGGGGGGAGGGGAGTGAGAAGAGAGGAGGCGGGATGAATGAAAGGAGAGGAGGGGGGAGAGTGAGAGGAATACTAAGTTGGTGTGTACTGGGACAGAAGAAGAGAGTGTAGACAGTTGTGAATGCATGCTGTGTTCATAATGCGTGTATGTAGATGCTTGTTGCTTTCATGATGCGTGCCCATCGGTGAGTGTTGTTATCCCTATGACAGGGAAGCTGTTGCTTGTGTGCTTGGCCAGTTCATGTCTTCTTTCTTTAAGTCCATATGCATATTGTCAACTACCCCCCCCCCCACCCCATGTAAGAACAAATTAATGATTTAATCTAAGCAACAACAAAAATGTCTAATAATTCTTAAATGTTGAAGGGTGCCACTGGTAGGTCTTACTTCTTTTCTTTCCCTCTGTTGTTTCTGTCTGTCTGTCTTGCTTCTTTGCTGCACTAAATGACCATTATTGTGTCCATGTGTGCTAAGACTCAAATGTGAAACAGACAACTACACAGCCCCCCTCCCCCCGCCACGTATCTCATCATACCTTTAAACAAAAATAGGAACCAGTACATGCTATATAAATTGAAACTACTATTGGTCATTTTGCTTTCTCTATCTGGCGAAACACCATGCAGACAAAAACATACTGATACGGTATACACACATATACTTATCATATAATTAATATATGAAATACTGAAAAACATATTAATCAAATACATGTATCCATCATTAAACAAATATATTTATTCGTCATATACAAGTATACATATTCATCAAATACACAAATACGACATATTCATCTTGTACACACAAATAATATAGTTATCATATATGCGTTAACATATACATATTTATCCTATACACGTATACATCTTCATTAAATGCATGTAAACATCTTCATCATGTATACACGAATATTCTTACTAAAAGTAAACTTAGTGACGTGCTTTAAGCACTTTCTTAGAGGAAAATTCTACTGTGTAAATGTAATTAATTATTACAGATAATACCATTAATTTACTGATATTAGCATTACTATTAGTATCATTCTCATCCTCATCATCGCCGTTCCGTGGGTGCTCTGGTGTGGTTTGCTCCTTCTTTCCTATCAAACATCTATCGTCCTGATCTCCCCTCCTTCTTTTTTTATGTTTGTTGCTCCCTTGTAACACCTCTAATCTTCGGCACTTCTATGACCTTACAGTGTTGCAACCGCCGTAAAATTCTTACTAAAAGTAATATCAGTAACATCCTTTAAGCAATTTCTTAGAGGAAATTCTACTGTGTAAATGTATTTAGTTATTACTGATACTGATAATACCATTACTATTAATGACATTATCATTACTATTATTATCTTTCAAATCGTCATCATTCCCTTTCCGTGGGCAGTTGGTGGGTGCTCTGTTGTGGTTTTCTCCTTCGTTCCTTCCCTTTTTGTGTTTGTTGCTCTCTTGTAACACCTCTAATCTTCGGCACTTATATGACCTTATTGTGTTGCAAGTGCCGTAAAACTCTTACTAAAACTAAAGTGTAAATGTAGTTAATTATTACTGATAATACCATTACTTTTACTGATATTATCATTACTATTACCATCATCATCAATACCATTCCCAGTCCAACCTGAAGCGAGAGCGGTCGCGCGTGGAGCGGGAGGAGACAGAGCAGGAGAAGGAGCGGCGGTGTGCCTGGTTGGCCGTGCGGTGTGCCACGGCGGTCGCCACAGCTCAGAGGGCCCGTGGGCTACTGGTGGGTGACACGGCCGTGACGTCACAGAGAGTGGGCGAGAAGTCCACGGGAGAGGTGCCCG
>NW_004798626.1:20944-22081 GCF_000002075.1 Aplysia californica | reverse complement strand
AGGTGTGTGTGTGTGTGTGTGTGTGTGTGGCGGAGGGGGGGGGAGTTGTTGATGATATGATGGGGATGGAGATGATGGTTATGATGATGATATGGAAGAATAGTAGGATAAAAATAAAGTTCTCTTGCTTTCTCAATTGAGGGGGGGTGGGGGGTCAGAAGCTTTGCTGCAGATGATCAAGTTGGACTTGAAGGAAAGTAGACTTTTTAAAATTTACGTTTTTATTTGTTTGCCACAACACACCCCCCTTTCTCTCTTTCTCTCTCTCACCTGTATTTATCCTCACTCCTCTCTCTCTCCCTAACACTGGGTGGCTGGCGGGTGCTCTGGTGTGGTTTGCTCTTTCTTTCCTATCAAACATATATCGTCCTTATCTCTCCTCCTTCTTTTCTTTGTTTGTTACTCTCGTATAACACCTGTAATCTTCTGGCCCTCATATGACCTTATGCAGTTGCGAGCGCCGTAAAATCTCTACTACAAAAAAAATATGTTTGTTCTCCCCCCCCCCAGGTCTGTGGTGTATGCGTCTGACCCAGATGCACGGCTACCTATGTAACAACCTCAAAGTGTACGCGGCCGACTGCTGCGCCCCCTACCCCCCGCCCGGCCTCCACATGACGGGCCAGGCTCAGTTCCCCACGGACCTCAACATCACCATCAAGTCCTATGCCTCCAACCTCTCTCTCAACTCGGAGATTGACGCGGAGAGCCTCAGTGATGATCCGTTGTCTTCTGTGAGTTGTGATTGTGGTTGTTGTTGTTGTTGTTGTAATCATTGTTGTTGTTGTTGTTGTAGTAGTTATTGTTGAAGTTGTTGTTAATAATAATGAAGATCAATGTTGTTGTTGTTGTTGGTGGTGGTGGTAGGTGGATGGATGGATCATGGGGATGGTGGTGAGTGTGGGTTTTGGTGTGTTTAGGCGATGGTGGTGGATGGGAGTGGGTGGGTGGTTGGAGGGTGGTGGTACATTAAATGGACTAACTATTACTATTACATTTATTACATTTATGATTGTTGTTATTGTTATTATTACTTTTATTATTGTTGTTATTGTTATGATTATTTTTATTATGATTATTGTTGTTATCATTATTGTTGTTATCATTCTACTAATGTCAGTTTTACCATCTCCTCCC
>NW_004798626.1:17020-18662 GCF_000002075.1 Aplysia californica | reverse complement strand
TGTCTGTTTGTTTGTCTGTCTGTTTGTTTGTCTGTTTGATTGTATCATTTGGTGATTCCTCTATAAACTTACAAATACCTCCATTATTATTAGTGCTTTACTTCTTAATTCATTATCTTTTTTTTTTTAATGCATGGATGTTTGTCAGGTGCTCTGGTCTAGTTTGCTCCTTTTCTATCAATCTATCATCCTTATCTCTCCTCCTTTTCTTTGTATGTTACTCTCTAGTAACACCTTTAACCTGTGGCAGTTATATGACCTATTTGTCTTGAAAGTGCCGTAAAACTCTCACTTAAAGTTAATCAGTTTTTGAGTTCAAGTCCAAAAGAGTGGCAATATTACTTGTACCTTTAGCTGGACAGAGATAAACGATTGTTGTATACGATATAGTCAAGGGAAAGGACCCTTGCACTGACTGTTGGTCTCTTGATTACTCTAAGTTGTGTCCCCTCGACTATCATTGTGGGACGCACATCAACTTTTTTTTGGTTTTAATGAAAGAGATACAACATCCCAGTAGCAAGACCGAGGTACTTGATACAAATTTCTTCCCTTTCTGGTATCGAACTTGGGTCTCCTGCTTGAGGCATCAAAGCGCCCTACCTGCTACACCACAGGTGCTGGTTTTGAGACTGTCAAAGTGCTTTTGGGGTTGTTTTTTTGTTCTTTCATAAAATAAAGTCACATTTGTTTGTCTCTCCAGTTCCCCTTCGAAGTGAGCAAGGTCAACATCAAGAATCTGGAGAGCATGTTTGACCCCAGCCTGGGACTGACCTTGAAGGGATCCGACCTTTTACCTTGGCTGGTCAAGCTGTTTCCGTAAGGAGCCCAGCCTTACTTCCCTTGCCACAGCCCTGTTGCTGTGATGTTTTGTAACAACGATCATCTTGTTTGAATTTTGAGTTTTTCAAGTTTTGTTTTTTTACGTTCATTGTTCTTAACTTAGCTAACCCTGGATTCTGAACACTGTGATATTTGCTGTGATATTTGAGAAAAATGTTACAGAATTTTGTCTTACATTGCATGTATATATATACACAAACGTTTGCCAAAATGAATGTCTTTACAAATTTACATGTTCGGGTCAACCCTCAAGGAAAGAATCTCCCCTGTTGTACCCTCAGAGTTAGAGTTTTGGGTGTGGGTCATTTAGTGCAGGGAGACAGCAAGACAGACAGACAGACAGACAGACAGATAGACAGGAACGACACTGAGAAACTATAGAAGTAGAACTTGTTATAAGTGGTACCCTCCAACCACCCGTGTCCACTTTGGTACAACAACTATAGAAGCAAAAGTTTCCCAGCATTTATAATCTATAGCTTGAAGAAATGTTTGTAAAGTTGGGGGTTTTTTAAAATTATGTTTATATATGATGAAACAATAGCACTTTCCTTTTCAAAAGGCACATAATATGTAGGCCTAGGCTTTCATATTTCATACACAAATGGTACTCTTATATAATGATGTATGTGTTCTCAGTCATATAGATGTAGGAACACAACAGGAGAATACACAGCTATGACCTCCCTTCACCCTCCCTCTGGACTCACCCATCTGTTTTGTAGCAAAAAATAAATTGAGCTACCAAAGAGAACAAAGACACACTAAGTGTGCCACAAGTTGTGTGTTCTCCGAAGAT
>NW_004798626.1:13495-16920 GCF_000002075.1 Aplysia californica | reverse complement strand
CCCCCCAACCCTCCCTCTGGACTCACCCATCTGTTTTGTAGCAAAAAATAAATTGAGCTACCAAAGAGAACAAAGACACACTAAGTGTGCCACAAGTTGTGTGTTCTCCGAAGATCAGATCTAGATTGCCCCAACTCTTTGCTCAGAATTTCTTATAAACAAACAATTTTTTTGGCTGGAAGATGTCAGTGCTGACTAATTGTACAGTTGGAGGATTGGTGTTTAGGCTCAATATCACTATCAGTTAAAAAAATACACAAAAAGAAATATCCATTCTACTTGGCGATTGTCAGGTTTCTATGTACTAACACACAGGTAGATCTGTTGTTGATGGTGGCATCAGTTGTCTAGTGGTTAGGCTACAGGACTCGTAATCATGAGATTGCGGCTTCGTTGTGTCCTTGAGAAAGGCACTTAATTTTACATGAATGTTCCCATCTGGATTGGTCTTTTCAGAGATGGACATTAAATTCGAAGGTCCCACCATTGGAATTATCTTACAATGTAGCTGGGGGCGTTTAGCTTATACAATTTTGCCTACAAATTTCTGCAGATTGCATCTTATTTATTTAATAATAAATTTAATAATAACAATAATGATATGTTAATAAAGAACTGAGAATGAAGAGTTGGAAAACTGAGTGCTTTTACAATAAAGTCACTGCTGTGATTCATCCTTCTGTTGTTCTTCTTTGTTGGAAAAACAAATGTCATTTCATTAGATCTGGTTGTAACATGTGGTAACCTCCCCTGCCGCTCTCACATTTCCATCTCCACTGACCAAACAGTTCTCTCAGATGGGGAAATGGTGGTCAATAGGCTGTGGGTTAGGGGTGGGGACAATGGAGGGGAATAGGGAGGAAGGGGAGAAGGAGGAAATTAAGGCGGAAAGTGGAGGGAAAACAGGGAGGGAAGGAGGGGAGGAAGGACTTTTAACATTGTCATGAATTTATGACATAACTGGTTATCTTCTATGTTCGAACTTTCTCTTTTTCCCATCTTTGTTTCCATGTTTTACAGTTTGCTGTATGTGCATGCTTGACTGTTTTCATGTTTTACAGTTTGCTGTATGTGCATGCTTGACTGTTTCCATGTTTTACAGTTTGCTGTATGTGCATGCTTGACTGTTTTCATGTTTTAGAGTTTGCTATGTTTTTTAAATTACACATTTTTTTCACAAAGCCCTTACCATTCCCTGAGGATATGTCTTGTCAAGTCAGGAATCAAACTCAAAACTTTTTGTTCTGTAAGCTCAACATCTTTATGACATCCTTCCCCCTCCCCCTCCCCCTACACCCGACACGACAATCGTACCAGCGTCAGTGGTGTAGTGGTTAGGCATTTTGCTGATGCACGTAGGAGACTCAAGTTCGATGCTCGAGTGGAGAGAACATTTGTATTGAGTTTCTCAGTCAGTCTACTGGGATGTTGTATCCCTCTCAGCCCGAGTTGACCCTGACAGGCAGGGTCGGAAGCCCCTCCCCTCTAAATGATCTAAATCGTGTTAAAAGGGGGGCATAAAAACACCTATATTTCAAATTTAAAAACAAAAAACCACAACCCGACAGTGGCAACAAGAGAGAACTCAGAGTGAGGTCAAAAGAATCGAAGAACGATTGCGGTACTGTGTACTCTGTGATGTTTATTTCTCTGAGACTTTCATGACCAGAACATTCAGTACCACAGTATGTAACACTCAGTTCCACCGCTACAGAAAGTTACACATCACTGCATCACACACCAACACACAGTCACACACTTCTACACATCAACACATAACACACAGTCACACTCTACCACACACAAACACACTCACAGGGTGCACACCCAACATTCACCAACACACACCTTTATAACATACAGTAACCATAACACACATTCATCCACACACACCTTTATAACATACAGTAACCATAACACACAACATCCACATCAACACACACCTTTATAACATAAACACATCTCACAATAAATAATTGTGCATCAAAGGCATTGTATTTGTCAAGAAAACATGCAGTAAATAAATAGGTCATCAATGAATAAATAATATTTCCTTGGCCAGCTGTAAAAATGTACTAAGCCCAAAACTTTGGAAAACAATTTTCAATGCAGTTTCTTCATCTGTAGTAGATTTCTAGCTCTACTGGTTGCATATGCTCAAGAAAAAATTTTGTCGAAATTCAAATTCTTCATACCGTATTCAAAAGGAGCAAGAAATAAAACATAATGAAGGTACCAATTGTAAAAAGAATGAAATAGTTTTTCTCTCTCCAGTAAAATTTTGCTTTCTGGGCATTTTAGTACATTTGAACAGTTTGCGGATAATATGAGTTGAAGAACAGGTGAGAAATGTAAAGTCACGGGGCTGGACACGGCTGTTTGGGCCTGTTGTCTCACAGGAAAGGCACGTCTAGTGTCTAGTCTAACTCTGGTGTCCCCTCACCAACACATAACACACACACTTGTAAAGCATGCTCGCACACAAAAGTACACACGACACACACATACACACATGCACGCTCGCATGCACACACACACACACGACACACACACGCAGGCATGCACACACACACCAAACATATACACACACAGACACACCCATTCCCACACAGGGAAGTGTGTTTGGGCATCCCTGTCTGTCAGCTGGGACCTTGTATCCCTCCTCTCAGCCCCAGATGGCCCTGCACTGACAGGCAGCATTAAAGCAGCCTGCTTCCTATATGATATAAATTGTGTCGATGGAGGTGGAAACATTAACAAACTGTTGAACTACATATAGAGACATTGTGTGCCTCAAGTTTATTCAGCATTCTGTGTTGAGAGGACTTTAATTCTCTTTTTTAGTTTGAGTAAGTTTTACAGCACTTGGAACACAAACAGGTTATAAAAGAGCGGAAGATTAGAAGTGTTAGTGTTACTAGAGAGTAACACACAAAGAAGAGAAAGAGGAGAGATAAGGATAGATGTTTGATAGGAAAGAAGGAGCAAACCACAGCAGAGCCCACAACATGGGTGGCTGGCAGCTGCTCTGCTCTGGTTTCTTCCTTCTTTCCTATCAAACATCTATTGTCCTTATCTCTCCTCCTTCTTTTCTTTGTGTGTTACGGTACTCTATTATATAACAGCTCTAATCTTCAGCAACTAGATCTATATGACTTTGACTTAGTTGTGTTGTAAGTGCCGTAAAATCTTACTACTAAAACTTAACAAAGAAGAATTAACAAGAAACTTGTACAAATCACACAACAACAAATCAGCCAGCAAGTCTTTCACCATCAGACAACACTAGGCCACACTCGGGGCTTCCTCAAACAAATACTTCAATAGACAAGTCACTGTCAGTACGCAGGGAACAAATCATTGTGTTCTCTTTTTCTTTGTTTGGGGAAAAAGACACATCCACATCCACTTGCCAGATATCAGCC
>NW_004798626.1:7215-12722 GCF_000002075.1 Aplysia californica | reverse complement strand
AACACACACACAAGACACTGTTACTTCCAATACTGAATCTACACACATCCACTTGCCAGATATCAGCCAACACACACACAAGACACTGGTAGTTCCAATACTGAATCTACACACAGTAACTTGCCAGATATCAGCCAACACACACACAAGACACTGTTACTTCCAATACTGAATCTACACACAGTAACTTGCCAGATATCAGCCAACACACACACAAGACACTGTTACTTCCAATACTGAATCTACACACAGGCAAGACAACATTTGTTCCAATACTGAATCTGTTTATATATATAACGATAACACTGAAAGACTGCAGCAGCAACCACCGACACCATCACCACTACCTCAACAACATTTTGGTGGGGGGAAAAAAAATAGTATATATGCAAGCGTGTCTGCTGAAACGGAACACGGTTAATCCGAAAACTGCAGTAAACCGAAAGCAAATAAAATTTGGTCACAAAACTGAATACTTTTTTCTACATCATGACATCATCTTAAGCAAAGCCCACTGGGACACGATATAATAACTCCCTTTTTTATTCATAAAACAAAATTTCCCTCACAATAAGTAGCCTACAGTCAAATCTGCTCTAGCGGCCACCTTAAGTTCAAAGACAATCACCTGTGCAAACCGGAGGAAGTGGCAAGTTTGTACAGGTGAATATATTATACAATGACACTGTTCAAGACACCCACCTGTCTAAGACAACCACTTTTCTCCTTGACAATGGGTGGCCGTCTTGGACAATTTCAACACAGACTCAATTCTTTTCTTTACACTTTTCCTATCTAATCATTAAGAAGTTCTTAAACGTTCACAAAAATTGACTTCAATCCTAACCATTAATAATAATAAATATTGAAAAGATTGTTATACAATGAATGGACCAGTGTGCAGGAAACATATCACTGTGTAAGCTGTATATATATATATAGAAATCTTATTTAATTGTGAAGTGCCTGTAGCCACCAGGAAGTGGATGCTACACAAGTGATCTTTATCATCATTGTTTGTACAGCACAGGCACCTGCTCTCTATGTTTAAGTCTTGTTTCAATTGTCTAGCTCAATCTTTGGATTGTGAAAATGATTGTCAAAAATCCACAAGAACAACGGGGTCAGCACAGAGCAGCGGATCAAGGACTGGTCACTTCAACAACAAAACTGGCAATACTGGAGGCTTTTGGGAGCTTGAGCAAAGAGAAGCCACAATGACAGTGCTTTCTGGCTGGGGAAAACGAAGAAAGACGGACAGAAAAACATCCAAGGCAGAGAAAAGAAGTAGGATCTACCAGGACGCCCTCCAACCACCCGTGCTACTTTCCCGCTGAAATCAACAACAACAACAACAACAACAACTTGAGAGTTTGGAGTTCACCTGTGGTGCTGAAGTCCTGGCAAAACACAGACATGAGGTGGAAAGACAGACATGAGGTGGAAAGACAGACATGAGGTGGAAAGACAGATATATAAGACAGCATGGAGAGTGACATAGCTATGGGTTGACATATAACGCAGGCACGGTGAGCCACACAGCTGTTTTTTCTTCTCTTCAATCACATGACACTTGGTGTCCAATATCTCTCCCATACTGGGCCAGCCGGCTCACTGACTATGTTGTTGGCCCGTACAGCTGCTCTTGCACCGTGACACTGCTATGACACACAAGACCACGGTGAGACACATCCAGGACCCCCACGCCAGCCGTTGCTACCAGAGACACATTCAGACTCACACACCACACATCACACACCAGACACCGGCCGCTGCTACCTGAGACACTCGGTGGCTGGCACAGCATCCTCTAGCGGCCCCATGAGTTGTCGCCACAGCAGACAGCCGCCACCTGGAACACCCACGAAACACTTGGCAGTTAGTGTGGGAGGAACGCAGGATGGACAGAAACAACGGAGGAAAGAAAAGATGTAGGACCTATGCCAAGTAACACTGGGGGGGAAAAGGCATGGCATTGTTCTGTTTGTTTGAGTAAAGAGAAACACATTGGTACAATAACAGCCATTTATGCAGAGGAAAAGTAAGACAGACAGAAACAATGGAGGGAAAGAAAAGCAGCAGGACTTACAAGTGACACCCTCCAACCACCCACAAAAATAGAAACAATCCATGGAAAGAAAAGAAGAAGGACAACAATGCAGAGGAGCCAGCTGGCAATGGAAAAGAAAAACCCTGAACTGTTTCCACAGGGTGGGCTCAGCAAAGATTCTTGTGCAGAGAGTCGGAACTTGACAGATCATCTTGTGCATGTATCGTGACTATCTTCTCCACAATTGGCCTCAAGTAGAGCGCAAACTGAACACTTTCAGGAATTCAAATTTCTGGATTTATCAGAAAATAAGAACCAGCGCCTGTGATGTAATGGTTAGGCCCTTCGCAGATGCATGCAGGAGACCTGAGTTTGATTCCCGAACAAATGGGGAAATTTTTTTTATCGAGTATCTCGGCGTTTCTGCTGGGCTGTTGAATCTCTCTCAGCCTGGTTTGGCTCTGACAGGCAAAGTAGGAAGCCCACCCACTTAATATTCAAAATTGTGTTGAAAGGGTGTAAAAATACTCACATAACCCCCCCCCCCCCCCCCCCCCCCCCAGAACAAGGACTTACCGACTTCATCCAGGCGGTAGTAGTGGGATACGAGGCTACTGTGAAACATACAGTGATGGCCGTTGTTGATGGAAGACAGACACTTGCTGCAGGGCAGGACCACGTGGTAGCCCACCACACACCCACTGCGGGGGAGACAGATAGTAAGAGTTTTACAGCATTTGCAACACAAATAGGTCTTATAAGTGCCTAAGACTAGAGGAATTACTAAAGTAACATACAAAGAAAAGGAGGAGGAAAGAGAAGGACCATAGATTTTTTATAGGAAAGAAGGAACGAACCACGCATCAAGAGAGGAGAGAGTTTGTTTCAGTAAAGGGGAACAGCATATGCCACGTGCTGGGAAAATGTAAAATAGACAGACAGACAAACAAAAAAAGCAGAGAAAAAAAGGAAGTAGGAGGTATCAGTGGCGCCCTCCAACCATGAGGAGTCAGAAAAGTTAAGAAGCAACAACACCCTCCCCTCCCTTCCTCCAACACCGTGGTTTAAAAAAAAAAAGAACAGCCATGTGTTTATACAAAGCACAGTCAAAAGAAACAGACTAAACTTCTCTCCAAGGACGCTCCATCAGCTCAGTTGATGTCATGCTGGACTACGGAGTGGACGGCCCTGGTTCGAATCCCAGACTGGACATTCCTGAGCTCGGGTTGTTTTGCGGAGTTTTCAAAGCTCTCAACCCATTTGGCTCTGTCCTAACGGAGACGGACGTTAAATTCGGAGAGCGTGCTTCTTCAATAACCTTATCTAATAATGTTGATAGGGGCGTTAAACCCATACACTTACACTTGCTTCACTAATCTTTAAGGAGTTCCCAACGTTTGAGTTTGAGCAAAAACGAGGTAGTGCTGACAGAAATCTGTGTTGAGAGAAGGCCGTATGGGACAGTCACTAGTAAAAAATTATTAGGAAGAGACAAATGCAGTTGATGGCCCTGGTTCGAATCCCCAAAAGGGCATTCTGAACTTGGGTTTTTTTAGCAGAGTTTCTAAGGCTCTCAACCCATTTGGCTCAGCCCTATCAGAGATGGAGGATACATTTGGAGGTTGCGTCTCTTAAAATAACCCCACACAGTGTTGAAAGGGGCGTTGAACCCAGACAGTTTCCCACTGACCAACTCAAGCAGCCCAGGTGCTGGATCCTGCACTTGCACTTTTCCGTGGTGAACACCTCAGGAATCACGCCCACAGAGCTGGTGAGGACAAGCAGGTAGACATGATCAAACAGCATATGATAGTCAACCACAGACATGATCAAACAGCATGTGATAGTCAACCACAGACATGATCAAACAGCATGTGATAGTCAACCACAGACATGATCAAACAGCATGTGATAGTCAACCACAGACATGATCAAACTGTCAGCATAATCTGTTACTGTTAGTCAATGGGAGACATGATCAAACTGTCAGCATAATCTGTTACTGTTAGTCAATGGGAGACATGATCAAACGGTCAGCATAATCTGTTACTGTTAGACAACGGGAGACATGATCAAACAGCATCTGTTACTCAATGGGAGACATGATCAAACGGTCAGCATAATCTGTTTACTGCTAGTCAACGGGAGACGTGATCAAACAGCATCTCTCAGTCAATGGGAGACATAATCAAACAGCATCAGTAACATAATATCTAATATTTTTATATTTTCTCTTTACTGTAAACAAACTCTGTCATACCTATCAGATTCTCCGTCTCCCCTTCTGTCGTATTCTCTATCTCACCTTCTGTTCTATTCTCTATCTCACCTTTTGTCCTATTCTCTATCTCACCTTCTGTTCTATTCTCTATCTCACCTTTTGTCCTATTCTCGATCTCACCTTCTGTCCTATTCTCTATCTCACCTTTTGTCGTATTCTCTATCTCACCTTCGGTCCTATTCTCTCTGTCGTATTCTCTATCTCACCTTCTGTCCTATTCTCTCTGTCCTATTCTCTATCTCACCTTCTGTCGTATCTGTCTGTAGAGAAGAGTTCAGTTTTCCCGTCTGCCACCAGCACGGCCAACATGCCCCTGCGACACACCGTCTCCCCACACGCCCGGCAGTCCAGCAGGTACACGGAATTCTTTCCAAAACTGGGGTGCAGGCTGGTCAGTACCATGTTCTGTAGACTGTGAAGGAAAAATAGAAGTAGATCATGCTGCATGTCAAATTGAAAATGACTGTTGACATGATGAGAAATATTAAATAAAAATAGCATTTGTATAGCGAGCGCATGTCCCCATTCAACAGCAAGCTTTATGCACTTTTCAATCTATATTCTATAAGCCTGTTATTACCCAATCAGACCCTAGAAACATTCTCAGCTTTCCAGGAAGCATACACAGCATACTAAATGGATCAGAGCAGGGTAAAGCCTGAAATACCAGTGGAGAGAGAAGCAGGAATTATTCAACGTTCAAAAACATTTTTTTTTTTCAGATAGGAAAGGTGGGCCTCCTGACCCCTACTTCCTTCGGCAGTAAGCAACGATAACAACAATACCCCACCATCTGCTAGTTTCCCATGACAACAACAGATGCCCAGAACCACAGCTACAATAACAATGCATTTCTTTTGTCGACCTGTCAAAGATATATTGTATATTATTTAAATATAGCAAAATTAAATCCACTGCTTAGTGTGTAAGATTCTGCTAAACACTGTTTTGAAAAATGACGTAAGATGAAGTCTAACACTGTGCAGTTGTAATGATACAAGGAATATGGCCAAAGTGACCCTACATTTATGAAAATGAAATTAAATGTAGGCCCACTTTTTGTACAGTATGAGAATCATCATCATCCAGTGCCAGATCTGCGACAGACATCGACGATCATGGTCTGGCACTGGATGATGATGATTCTCATACTGTATGAGAATATTTTGACATTCA
>NW_004798626.1:0-7115 GCF_000002075.1 Aplysia californica | reverse complement strand
CCCAGAACAAGAACTTACCGACTTCATCGAGGCGGTAGTAGTGGGATACGAGGCTACTGTGAAACATACAGTGATGGCCGTTGTTGATGGAAGACAGACACTTGCTGCAGGGCAGGACCACGTGGTAGCCCACCACACACCCACTGCGGGGGAGAGAGAGAGAGACAGTTTTACAACACTTGCAACATAAATAGGTCACACAAGTGCCAAATATTAGAGGTGTTACTAAAAAGTAACATACAAAGAAAAGGAGGAGGAAAGAGAAGGACGATAGATGTTTGATAGGAAAGAAGGAACAAACCACGCATCAAGAGAGGAGATTGTTTGCTTCAGTAAAGAGGAACAGCGTATGACACAATAATTGTCAATATGTGCTGGGAAAATGTAAAATAGACAGACAGACAAACAGAAAAAGCAGAGAAAGAAAGGAAAGTAGGAGGTATCTGTGGCGCCCTCCAACCATGTGGAGTCAGAAAAGTTAAGAAGCTACAACACCCTCCCCTCCCTTCATCCAATACCGTGGTTTAAAAAAAAAAAGAACAGCCACATCAGCTCAGTTGATGTCATGCTGGACTACGGAGTGCACGGCCCTGGTTCGAATCCCAGACTGGACATTCCTGAGCTCGGGTTGTTTTGCGGAGTTTTCAAAGCTCTCAACCCATTTGGCTCTGTCCTAACGGAGACGGATGTTAAATTCGGAGGTTGTGCTTTTTCAATAACCTTATCTAAAGGTGTTGATAGGGGTGTTTAACCCATACACTTACACTTACTAAACTAATCTTCAAGGAATACCCAACGTTTGAGTTTGAGCAAAAACAAGGTAGTGCTGACAGAAATCCGTGTTGACAGAAGGCCATATGGGACAGTCACTAGTAAAAAATTATTAGGAAGAGACAAATGCAGTTGATGGCCCTGGTTCGAATCCCCAAAAGGGCATTCTGAGCTTGGGTTGTTTTAACGCAGAGTTTCTCAGGCTCTCAACCCATTTGGCTCAGCCCTATCAGAGATGGAGGATACATTTGGAGGTCGCGTCTTTTAGATAACCTGACATGGTGTTGAAAGGGGCGTTAAAACCCAGACAGTTTCCCACTGACCAACTCAAGCAGCCCAGGTGCTGGATCCTGCACTTGCACTTCTCTGTGGTGAACACCTCAGGAATCACGCCCACAGAGCTGGGGAGGACAAGCAGGGAGACATGATCAAACAGCATGTGATAATCAAAGTCAGACATGATCAAACAGCATGTGATAATCAATGAGAGACATGATCAAACAGCATATGGTAGTCAACCACAGACATGATCAAACTGCATGTGATAGTCAACCACAGACATGATCAAACTGTCAGCATAATCTTTACTGTTAGTCAACCACAGACATGATCAAACTGTCAGCATAATCTTTACTGTTAGTCAACCACAGACTTGATCAAACTGTCAGCATAATCTTTACTGTTAGTCAACCACAGACATGATCAAACAGCATGTGATAATCAACCACAGACATGATCAAACAGCATGTGATAATCAACCACAGACATGATCAAACAGCATGTGATAATCAACCACAGACATGATCAAACTGTCAGCATAATCTGTTACTGTTAGTCAATGGGAGACATGATCAAACAGTCAGCATAATCTGTTACTGTTAGTCAATGGGAGATATGATCAAACGGTCAGCATAATCTGTTACTGTTAGTCAATGGGAGATATGATCAAACAGCATGTGACAATCAAACACAGACATGATCAAACAGTCAGCATAATCTTTACTGTTAGTCAATGGGAGACATGATCAAACAGCATGTGACAATCAACCACAGACATTATCAAACTGTTAGCATAATATGTTACTGTTAGTCAATGGGAGATATGATTAAACGGTCAGCATAATCTGTTACTGTTAGTCAATGGGAGATATGATCAAACGGTCAGCATAATCTGTTACTGTTAGTCAACGGGAGATATGATCAAACGGTCAGCATAATCTGTTACTGTTAGTCAACGGGAGATATGATCAAACGGTCAGCATAATCTGTTACTGTTAGTCAACGGGAGATATGATCAAACAATCAGCATAATCTGTTACTGTTAGTCAATGGGAGATATGATCAAACAGTCAGCATAATCTGTTTCTGTTAGTCAATGGGAGACATGATCAAACAGCATCTGTAACATAATATCTAATATTTTTATATTTTCTCTTTACTCAAACAAACTCTGTCATACCTATCAGATTCTCAATCTCCCCTTCTGTCGTATTCTCAATATCTCACCTTCTGTCCTATTCTCTATCTCACCTTCAGTCGTATTCTCTATCTCACCTTCTGTCCTATTCTCTATCTCACCTTCTGTCCTATTCTCTATCTCACCTTTTGTCCTATTCTCTATCTCACCTTCTGTCCTGTTCTCTATCTCACCTTCTGTTCTATTCTCTGTCTCACCTTCTGTTCCTATTCTCTCTGTCATATTCTCTATCTCACTTTCTGTCCTATTCTCTCTGTCCTATTCTCTATCTCACCTTCTGTCGTATCTGTCTGTAGAGAAGAGTTCAGTTTTCCCGTCTGCCACCAGCACGGCCAACATGCCCCTGCGACACACCGTCTCTCCACACGCCCGGCAGTCCAGCAGGTACACGGAATTCTTCCCAAAACTGGGGTGCAGGCTGGTCAGTACCATGTTCTGTAGACTGTGAAGGAAAAATAGAAGTAGATCATGCTGCATGTCAAATTGAAAATGACTGTTTACTTGATGAGAAATAATAAATAAAAATAGCATTTGTACAGTGCATATCCCCATTCAACAGCGATAAGCTTAATGCACTTTTCAATCTATATTCTACAAGCCTGTTATTATCCAATCAGACCCTAGAAACATTCTCAGCTTCCCAGGAAGCATACAGCATACTAAATGGATCAGAGCAGGGTAAAGCTTGAAATACCAGTGGAGAGAGAAGCAGGAATTATTCAACGTTCAAAAACATTTTTTTTTTGCAGATAGGAAAGGTGGGCCTCCTGACCCCTACTTTCTTCGGCAGTAAGCAACGATAACAACAATACCCCACCATCTGCTAGTTTCCCATGACAACAACAGATGCCCAGAACCACAGCTACAATAACAATGCATTTCTTTTGTCGACCTGTCAAAGATATATACATTGTATATTATTTAAATATAACAAAATTAAATCCACTGCCTAGTGTGTAAGATTCTGCTAAATGCTGTTTTGAAAAGTGACGTAAGATGGAGTCAAACACTGTTCAGTTGAAATGATACAAGAAATATGGCCAAAGTGACCCTACATGATTATGAAAATGAAATTAAATGTAGGCCCACTTTTTGTACAGTATGAGAATATTTTGACATTCATAATAAGACTAAGACAACATGCATGCTGTTACGAGGGTGACTCTTCTTATCTTCTTTTATAGCACTCTCAGATAAAAACTCAAGGGACAACTGACAAGATTCTATGACGCACAGAACAGGTAGGCCTACATTTTTTTTCCATAGATTACATATTACGATGCTCACTTTCTAAAAAAAAGGCATTAATGGTATTAGGTTCCTCGTATTGTTTTCGATGAACCTCATACCGGTTAAGTAACTAACATTTCATGTCACAATATTATTTATAGTACGAAGATATAGACCCAAGTTTTTATAATAAAACGATAAATAGGGTCTTTTTTTTTTTGGTGAGTGTTTTACGCCGCTTGCAACTGCATAAGGTCATACGAGCACGCGGGACACACCAAACATTTTCAATTGAAAGGAAATTTTGAATTTTGCCCGGGTGGCGACCGCAGCCCACTCTCATCAATTTTGGACCACCAAGGGATCTTTAATGTGTGCAACTTGCGCACAGGACCTCTGAGATTTTTTACCCTTGTCCGAGAAGGCTAGGTGTCCTACCAGAAGATCAGGGGGTGTGGCTGAAAGACAGCAGTAAGAAGGAGCCAAGTAGTAGCAGTAGAAAGGCTACAGAAAGAGTTAGGAGCCCAGTGGAGGGGGCAAAGGAGGTGAGGAGGTGGGGGGGAAAAAAAGGAGACGAAAGCAGATGACAGAACATTGCGAGAGAGAAGGAAAGAAGGTGAAAGGAGACAATTTTAGAGAAGAAAATATTTCCGTCGCAACCCGGATTTGAACTCGGGACCTTTGAATGAGAGGCGAACACCTTAACCTCTAGGCCACGAGAGCCCCCCAAATAGGGTCTGTCCCAGTTTTCAATAATTTTAATTAGTTTCATTAATAAACAAAACAGTCCTTATATAATTGGTGGGTCCCTCTCTGACGTCGCTGTTAGTTGATAGAAAAAGTTAACAACATTACCCTAGTTCGACAAGGTAGGACTACTCAGTCCAGTTGGCATACATTGAGGATAGAAGGAGTATTGTCTCAAATGTGAGCATCTATATCTAGACCTAGATCTAGATCTAGATTCTAGATCTAGATTAATCAAGGCAGAGCATTTACTTACACTTACATTAGGTAATATGTAACAACGGCTGGACAGAGATTTAAAAGATTTTGATTTTAGTCTACAATCGAACCTGACATAAAAGCAGCGAAGTAGCAAAAGTGAAGCATGATGATGTCATTATCATAAATATCTTACCGTTCTTTAACTTCTAATTAGATCTAGAATCTAGATCTAAATCTAGATTTAGATCTAGATCTAGAGCTATTTGTAAGTCTCTGTTCTCTATCTCAACTAATAAATCAGTATCCCCATTTTAGATTAGTTTTATTACTTTTTCTGGAGTGTGTTTTAGCTTTAGCACAACTTTCTGACGAGGAGAAAGAATGTGTCAAAACATGCATATTCAGTTAAATAAAAGAAACATCTTCCCTCAATTTTACCAGACAGAAATACCTCTGTTATTCTCCTGAAGTGTAGTAAAAAGGATCAGACTACCATCAGCATCACGTTTCTTTAGCGGTCACATTCTGTACGGCAGTGGCCATGTTACTCTCTGTTTACGGGGAAAACCCGTTGATAGTGGGGTGTTTCTATTTACGTTTGCAAACACCCATACCGATTGGTTAGTCTGCCCTTTAACTATTAAATAAATCTCTGTGATTGGATGGAACTTTCTGTCTGTTGGATCACGCTAAACGCGAGAGTTGGCGCGGAAGTACCACAATCCATTGCGCTATTTTGCAAAAGTAAGGATCGGAAGCAGCGAAGCGTGAAGCGACCAAGGAAGTGTTCGGTTCTACACACAGTGATCTTTGTGGATAATCGGATGCCCCTTGTATTTTCACCATGACAGAACGACGCAGCAAAAAGGAGAAGGAGATCGTGAATGACATGGATAATCATCTACGAGGTAAGTTACCATGTTTTGCTCTTCTCCTATTCTCGTGAGAACTCTGTTTACCTTCAGCTACCCTAAATGCAAATACGGGTGGGCTGGTTTGTGTCTTCACCGCTTCCTCGTCTCACGTCTGCTGCGAGGGTAATCCCTCTCCTACGACTCGCTTCTACTTCTGTGTATGCTCTACCGCTATAATTTATTTTACTCATCCCGTTATTTTTTCTCTGATCTTCTTTTTTCTTCTTCAGGGATCTTGTTTTGTTTTGTTTTTCTCCTTCGTTTTGCCATGTTCTGATTGCCTATCTAACCTGAGTCATTGAACTAACCATTAACTTGTGTCGTCCACTGTCTACACTCCCAACTTTCGCTTTCACAATATTTTTTTTATTAAACCAAAACAAAACCAAAACGGATTTTGGTTCACCTCCAGATTTGAATTTCACCAGCATTGCACTGTCACTTGCTGACCTAGTGCCCATGTATTTCATGTATTAAGCTTGTCGTATGTGTAGTAGATTAGTTGTGTCTGTCAGAACCACAGAAAAGGGAACAATCAATAACACGCGAGGGTTAATCACGTTTGTTTACATTCTCGCCCCCCGTAGAGTGTAGCCGTGCGCTACTACGGTAATAGTGCCATCAATGGCCGTTTGTGATTATCTGGGCTCAGCGTCGTTCTATGATCGCTTTCAATAAAGTGTGCGACCGCTGATTTTATAGCAGCGGCGGTAAATATTTGAGTTCTTTAGTCTTAAGTAGACTCTACTCTCATTTTGCCAAGCTGTTCCTGATGCTTGTCCTTTTAAAAAAAAAACTCACTTAAGTTCAATTCACTTTATTTTTTAAAGTTTATTACGGCGTACTATGCATGGTGTACACCAGATTTAGATCTACCTCAGTTGTGATTTCTGTCTGCTGTGCGTGAGCTTCACAGCGCTGAATGTAGCATGTGTGTATGTTTCTCTCATATTGATATTGATGACATACAGATCAAGTATATTATGCTGTTTTGGGGGAGGCCAAGTGTGGTGTACATGAAATTTGTACTTTGTCTAAAAAATTGTTTGACTATTTGCTTTAGCATGCAGCATCTTGTCAAATGATATAGATATAGAATCTAATGACAAAATTGTTTGGAAACAAATTTCAAGATTTATCAATGACAGTGACAGCTCTGAATTCTTGAAGTATTGTCATATTTGCCTGATCCTTAATTGGTTAGTCTAATGGGTTTTTTTCATTTGGGCTGACAGCCCTGCTGAAGTCATTATTGCTGTTATTTGTTTGTTTTAGTTAACAAACTATTTATTTGTTAAGTTATAAAAAGGACCAGATGGTGGTTGGAGGATGCCAGTGGTAGGTCCTACTTGTTTTTTTTCCCTCATGTGTCAGCCTATTTTTGTCTAGCTTCTTCCCTGCACCTTATAGCCATTATTGGGTCAATGTGTGCATATCTTTAAACTTTACTCACACTCAAGCTCAGAAAGAAGCATGCTGTGGGTAGTAATCTCTTTGTGTTGTGTAATAAGTGGGTACAAAATGTTCACCTCCCATGTTATCCTCATACTAGGGGATACTGTCTACTCAAGCTAGTGTACTTTAGTGTGTGTTCTGACCAATACACTTGATTAGATTTCGTACTTTGATTTTTTTATGACCTGATCTCGGACGTGAATAATGAGAGGGCAGTTGGAGGGTGCCACTGGTAGCTCCTACTTTCTTTTCTCTTATTTCCAGCTGACTTTGTTTTAGGTTTTATTTGTCCCTTACCCACCCCCACCCCCCTTCACCCC
>NW_004798625.1:109173-110808 GCF_000002075.1 Aplysia californica | reverse complement strand
GGGGAGAGCAAGAGAGGGGGAGAGAAGGAAGAGTATGTAGAGATTGTGAAAAATATTACACAAAATCGCAACTGCGATCCGTGGAATAGCAATTAGGCACTTCGGGGGTGGTCAGCGGGTGGTCAGGTGTTGTATGTCCGTCTTTCCTCTCAAACAGCGATCGTCCTGATCTCTCCTCCTTCTTTTTGAACTTCTTTCTCCCTTTTAAGACATCAAATCTTCGGCACTTATATGACCTTATTGACCTTATTGTGTTGCAAGTGCAGTAAAACACTTACTAAAAGTATGAGGCACTTCGCTTTTGCAAGCAGTAGACCCGAGTTCAATTTCCTTCACCTTCACCTATCCCGTTGACAGGAGGTCCACCGGGGTGCTTTGGAAGATTTGGCCTCCAACTTCCTCCACTCCTTTTGGTTTTTAGCTTTTCTGAGAGTGTCTTTCAGCTCCACTCCTGTCCAATCCTTGATGTTGTCCTCCCAAATATTCTTCGGTTTGCCTCTGCTCCTTTTTCATTGGAAGCTGTCTTGCAGGATCATCTTAGCAAAGCCAAATGAACGGGGGATGTATCCACACCAATGTAATTTGCGTTTACTGATCAGAGTGAAGGCAAGTTTATGGTCCAATTTCCTATTTGTTCCGTTGTTTGATTTCGTCATTTGTGATATCATCTATGTTTGAGATACCACGGATTTTCAGTAAGCATCTCGTCTCCACAGCTTTTATCCTACTTTCGATTTCCAAGAAGTTAGAATTTCTATCAAATCATATCTCCGACTTGTTGCTTTAATGTTGTTTCCTTCTAAGCACCGGTTGTTGGCTCTGACAGGCAAAGCCAAAGCCCGTCTCTTGAAAAATCTAATTTGTGTCCATCGGAGAGTAAAACACTTATATTTTTTTTAAAATCACAAAACAGGTTAGGCCTACATTGACGCCTTTACACGAGAGCTGTATTCAGATTCTGATAATGAGGCTTTAATTCAACCTTTTTGTGATTATCTTAAATTATTGGCGTCTTGCAGATTCAGTGGTCCATAAAACAGTGGGCAAAGGCCTCTTGTAGCTTCAAAGGCCCATACAAAAGAAGAGAAAGGTTAATGCAACACGGAAAAACCCTCCCAGATTCGCCTGCCAGAATCTGACTCGGCGACGACCACTGAATGGGCACTTAAGAATGAGGACAAAAGGCATGGAGCTGACGACGCTCACAGGCTGGAGGGTCACTCACTTGGGCAACCAGACTCCCTGGGACTCGCCTTGAGGGTCCTCATCAGAGGCCACACAATCGTCAGGTAAAAGAACGTGACGTGACGGGATCATTCTGTGATGTTTGTTTTGTTTTTGTTTTTGTTTTTGCGGCGAGATATCGTGACGTTGTGTCCTGTTATACGTTGTCTGTGACGAGGATTAGGAATGACGCTCCGTTGAAAAATAGAACTGGAATAGAAAATAAAAAAGGAACCTACTCTGAATAACGTTCTAGGGCTTATTTCCGCTTCCACATTTTTAATGTGGGTATTCTACGCCCACATTGATACAATATACCGAGTGATTCAAAAAGAACTCGCTAAAATCAACTTGCGATATTTCAAACCTGCCCCCCACCAAAAAAATAATAATAAATAAATGTTTTAAAAA
>NW_004798625.1:106348-108748 GCF_000002075.1 Aplysia californica | reverse complement strand
CCCAAAAAAAAAAGACAAAACAGAGCAAAAATCACACTCGGTGAGGTCGGGGATCTGAGAGGCCAACCGCAGATAACATGGTATTTAGCATCTCTCTGAGGCACGTTTTCATTCAGATAGGCTCGAACCTTGAGATGCCAAAGGAGTGTGTTCCATCTTGAAAAATGAAGTCATTCTACTCTGCATGCAGTAAAGTGTATAGCCACTTTTTGCAAAAGTGTATGTTCCACTACTTCCCGCAAATATCGATATCATGAAAGATCGAATAATAACTACAATCGAGCACTTGTAAAACATGAAATAGAAACATGAACTTATGTACAACACATGTGTCCAAGCTGGATTTATCTGTTGGTTTTCATTTTTGAAATATCACAAGATGTCATAAGACGTATTCTTTTTCAATCACCCTGTAGATCGCTGTAGGTGGTGATCTTTGACGCTGCCTGTCAGGGCTAACAGGGACTCAGACAAATGAAACATCCTAGCAGAAAAATTCTTCCAACTCAGGAATTGAAATCAGGTCTCTTGCGTGCTACTACGAATCACTTAACCGCTACATCACAGAAGCCAGTTTTGTTTCTTTTGTCCAAATCCGACAGAGCCGAGCTTTGTTGTTTTTTTCCACGGAAACGAAGCCAATAAATAAACAACAAAGTTGACCAAAATAGCCAAATGAGGCTCCATGCAATAAAACGGCTCGATGATTCATCATTTGTGTTGAGCTCAACAAAACATCTCTAGAAATATTCTAACTAATTCGGAACAGATTTAATGCGTAATTTAATGTCTGAAAATGGTAAAATTCACAAGACTCAAATGGTTAAAAGGATAAGTACAATTTTTCGAGATAATCGCACTTAAAATACACAAGTGCCTCTAGAATATCCTTATGAACATCATCATCATCCAGTGCCAGATCTGCGACAGACATCGGCGATCATGATTTTCCATTCATTCCTTTGCTCGGATGCTCTCAGAAAAGCTACGTTTCCCTGATCTTTCCCTGTTACCCATTTTTTTAGGTTCCCTAAGTATGTTGTTCTGGGCCTACCCCTGCCTCGCTTGCCCTCAATGTTGCCAGTGAGAGCTAGATGTTCAAGACCCTTATGTCTATTCAGGTGTCCCAAAAACTGCATTTGTCGTTTCCTGATTATTTTTAACATTGAGCGTCCCACGTGGGCTTATGAACATACTCTAATGAAAAGCCAACTCAATGATTCATAAACTGTACTTTCATTATAAAAAAAAACAAGTTAAGAAAAAAGCAAGTCCCTAAAAACGTATGATAGCTATATCGTGGAAGGATTAATCGCTCATTTCCCACTCGATCTTCATTTGCATATTTGTTAGCCCTTTTCGGAATAATACTGCAATTTGCGGCGGTCAGCGGTCTGCGCACGTGCACAATAATAATAAATATTATCTAAGTAGGTCATCCAAGAATCCACTTACTGGACATTATTTCATCCGGCCTGTGTACTTTGTGGGACGACTGGTGGCTTGAGATCAAAACATGCGACAGGTTGTGTTTCTAGATTCTATAATAAATATATTTTTTGAATTTTTTATTGAAGTTCGGCAAAGAGAAACTCTCTGTGGGCTTTTTCCTACATGTTAATTCTGGAATTACAAACCTATTAGTTCGCATTGCTTGCATTGCTAGAGGTATCATAGTCAACCTCATAAATATTGATGAGTCTTCCATATCTGTGTTTACACTTTTACAGCGGTAAACTTATCATGGAATGGGGTAAAATACCCGTTTCAACTTGGGAATCTAATACTGCCAAACTAGTCGTTATACGCCTGGGGATTTAACAAGTACAAACTATTCGTTATCCTCATCATCACCATCATCATCATCATCATCATCATCATCATCATCATCATCATCATCATCATCATCATCATCATCATCATCATCATCGTCATCATCATCATCATCATCATCATCATCATCATCATCAACGTCGAGTCCATTCTGAGATTCGAATCCATGACCTCACAGTTGCAAGTCCGTTAGTCTAACCACTAGAGCACTATCTAAGACAACGTACAAGCGATACCTGTAAAAGTGATTCTACAGTTCAACTCAAAACTTTTGAAAATTTTGAAGCAGAACCATGTCTCTGTAAACTGTTCATAATATTGAAAGTCAGGGGTATTTTAAGATGTTGTTATGGTGTCTGTTTCATGATAAGGCAGGCACGCTCTCGAAATGCGTAACGGAATATGAGTAGAAATAGAGATGGTATCATCTTACAGACTCAGTGGAAGGTTCAGTAGTCGGGCAGTATCTTAATTACTGCAATTGGAGAAACTGACACCATTCACTTCCTACTCCATTAAACAGGTTAGGCCTACATTGACGCCTTTACACGAGAGCTGTATTCAGAT
>NW_004798625.1:96755-105533 GCF_000002075.1 Aplysia californica | reverse complement strand
GTTGTTTTCTATAATTTAGCTTCAACCAGGACTTCTTCATTTGTTTTTCTAGCTGTCCATGGGATACGTAGCATGCGTCTCATGAATCACAACTCTGCCGCAACAATTGTTTTTTCCAGCTGTTCATTGATTGTCCATGCTTCGCACCCGTATAATAGGATTGGCTCGATGTAGCTTTTCATTACTCTTTTCCTCAAAACGCTTAGACACAGACAATAAAATAAATGAAGACAGGACATTTACAGTAAGCCAAGACACAGACAGAATAAGAGTAAGACTAGACACAGAAGGACTTTACAAGTAACTGGTGTTAACGTAAATAGTATAAAAGACGCAGTCCGTGACAGACTTAGGGCCTCGCTGGCTGAATAATGTTCTCGGCCTAGGAATGGTCACAAATTACGAAATTACGAATAGTCATTCGGGAATTCCTTGCCCAATGCTGTAGCGTCTTTAAATACCATGCGCCCATTGCAGATCGGATCAGGTCGATTCGATACAAGGCGGTCTTAGTGGGCACTTCAAATAAACGCTTGTTTTGTCAAATTTGGCGAGAATAGAGAACGTTGACCGGTGCGCGGTGCTACTTTACACGAAATTGACAGTTCAGAACACGGCCATTTCCTTCCATAACTGCTTCAGGTGCCGAGTGCCGCATCATGGTTGCTGTGTTGAGAGGTTCTTGAATTCTACAGAAATGGGAAATGGCGATAACTTTCTAGATCTATCAGTACCAGCCTCACTAAATCTGCAATGTTTATTCCAGCATTCTGTAAGCAAATATGACCCCCAACAAGTGTGTCCAGGTGATTGGCCGTGCACTTCCGATTGTTCGACTAGCAACCTTGAAAATCAAATGCGTTTGTTTCACAAGGTCAGTATCCAGTTAGGTCTAAATTTAGTTTTTGTCTCTCAATGGCGAAAAATTGGGCTGGCCCCGTTTCAATTCGACTCAATTCTTTCGGCAGTGTGCACCGGATTTAAGTGAACCTCCTCTTTTTAGATATCCAGAGGGGCATCTGAGGTCAAAAGTCGATCGTGAAATAGTCCAGGATTTCGGAAATGGAAGATTGATGGACAATGCCTGATCTGGGACCTTGGCCTCTACCGAAATCTAAAATCTTAGATCAAAGCGGAAGAGCAATCACAAGGGAGACATAAGAGGACGAGGAGAAAGAATGAGAGTCCACGGAGAGTAGCTTAATGCCCTTGTGCACGATCCTAGATTCAATTTTGATTTCTTTGATTGCATTATTAAGCCCTACCCAAGAACGCAATGTGCTTCTTATAGCGTTGTCTCCGCTATGAGGAGAATATGGGTCGTTTCCCAGATGCCAGCAGCTTGATCCCTGCTCTTGATATCTCACAGTCTCTAGAGCCATTCTATGGTCAAGATCTTTGATAAGCATTTGAAACGTATTTAATTAAAGATGTGAAAAAATAAAAAGTCTGACTCACATTTTGCCAAAAGAAAGAGAGTTATTAGTCAACGTAACAAAGGCCTGAAATGTGCCATCGTATGTGTTAAAACTGTACGTTGAAACTCTCAGTTCAAGGTCATCAACTAAAAAGTAGAAATTTCTTTTACCGTCTATAAAACTTAGGACAATGGGTGAAAGGGCATTTGAATACCAAGGCCCCAAGTTCTGGAATGCTGTGCCTAGAAGCTTCAGAGAGATGAAATTCTTATTTATTCAAATGTGAGTTAAAGTAATTCCCGTTGTTAAATTAATTAGATGATGATGATAATAATAATAATAATAATAATAATAATAAAAATAATAATAATAATATTATTATTATTATTATTTTTATAATAATAATAATAATAATAAAAATAATAATATTATTATATTTATTATTATTATTATTGTTGTTGTTATAAGTATAAATAATAATAATATATTATTATAATCATCATTAATAGTAGTAGTAGTAGTAGTAGTAGTAGTAGTAGTAGTAGTAGTAGTAGTAGTAGTAGTAGTAGTAGTAGTAGTAGTAGTAGTAGTAGTTGTAGTAGTAGTAGTAGTAATATGGCACTCCCCAAGGAAGATTAATTGACACAGAATTTAAATAAGGACTAATGAACGCATTGCCCTTCCAAATTTCTAAAGGTCAACCAGATCTTTCACACAGGCATGAGTGGGCAAGTTCTTGCAAGTGGCAACATGACTGACGAATTCGAAATTACAAATGGCGTCAAACAAGGCTGTGTCCTGGAACCAGTCATCTTCAATATCTTCTTCACCCCCATGCTTTCCCACGCCTGCAAAGATCTTGACCAAGGAATATGCCTAAATTACCGCCTGGATGGCTCCCCTTTTTATCTACGTCACCGGCACGCCAAGACAAAAACCAGCAGAAAACTCCCTCAGGAGGCGCTCTTCGCCGATGACTGCTCCTGGAATGCCCACTCTGAAGCGGACCTGCAAACAATGCTCAATCACTTCGCAGAAACCTCAAAGTTTTTTTGACTTATAATAAGCATTGGGAAAACTGAAGTTCTTCTCTAGTCTGCCCCACAAACTAACCCACTGTCTCCAAGCATCACTATCAATGGCAACAGCATGAAGAACACAATGAACGTTCAATACCTTGGAAGTATCATTTCTGCAGACGGCTTCATCGATCAGGAAATTGATTCAGGAATCAACAAAGCCAGCCAAGCTCTCGGTATAGACTGGAAAAATGTACTAAACCAGCACACTGTCCCACTGTCAACAAAAATCAAAGTGTACAATGTCGTTGTGCTCTCCTCCCTCCTCTACGGTTCGGAGACCTGGACACTCTACAGGAGGCACATCAACAAATTAGAGCAGTTCCACCAAAGGGCTCTCCTCAGCATACTTGACATACGGTGGCAAGAATGCATCACCAACATTGAGGTCCTCAACCGATCAAGCTCACAAAGCATAGATAGCATGCTTGTAAAAGCCCAACTGAGATGGGTCGGCCATGTCATACGCATTGAAGACCACAGAATGCCCCCAAAACTGCTAAAGGGCAAACTCGCAAAAGGGCAAAAGAAATCTTGGGAGGTCAAAAAAGCGGTTCAAGACACGATAAAGGCAAACCTCCAGTTTGCCCAGGTTACCCCCAAAGAACTCGAAAGAACTGCCACTGAAAGGAACGCTTGGCCCAGGGCCGTCCGTCTTGCCAACAGAAACAGCTATATCAACTACAGGGAGAAGCTGACTATCAGATGAGAGAGAAGATATAATCCAAACACCCCAACCACGACATTCCAGTGTCCCTACCGTAACAGACATTGCAAATCCAAGATCACATTGCACAGCCACATGCGCGTTCACAGACGAGCTGCAGGATTTTATCGTCATCTTTGGCAACGAAGAATTACCTGCACACATTAACAAAGCACTTTTCTGGAGAAGAAATGAAAGTCCCTTCTCTTCCTTTACCTGGTGTGACTTCCATTTCTTTCTTAAAATCAAAGAAGGAATAAGGGAGCAGCAGTTTAAAGACAAGGGAGAAATTGTGCTCGATATGCTGCGCTTAGGACTCTGGCCGCAGCAGACATGATCACTGCATTTGGCCACTGACTACTTTAAATGTAAAAAAGTGCCCTGAGATAAACAATTGTTATTTCAAATAGAAATTATGTTTCAGTAGTTGTGTATAAAATTTCATATGTGTGAAATACAAATTGCTGAATTTACTAAACAGGGAAACATTACTGGGACAGACCTTTACACCCTATTCGATTATTCAATTGATGGCTCGCAACTAATAACAGAGCTGTGTTGGTTCTCGTAGTCGAGAGGATAAGGTGTTCGTCTCTCATTCAATTGTTCCCGGGTTCGAATCAAGACAGTGACTAAAAATGTTCCTCTCTAAAATGTTCTCCTTTCACCTCCCTTTCTGCTCTATAATAAGGTTCTGTTGTCTGCTTTCGTCTCCACTTTCTGCCCCTACCCCCTCACCTCCTTTGCTCCATCCTCTGGGCTCGTGGCTCTTTATGCAGACTGAGACTGCTACTCCCTGGCTCGTTTATACTCCTGTCTTTCAGCCACATCCCTGATCTTATGTTACACTTGGCTTTCTCGAACAAAGGCAAAAATTCTCGGAGGTCCCGTGTGCAAATTGCACACATTAAAGATCCGTTATTGGTCATACATTGATAAGAGTAGGCTTCGGCCACCACCCTGGCAAACATTCAACATTCCCTACCTACTAATAATGTTTAAGGTGTCAAGTGCGCTCATATGACCTTATGAAGTTGCGAGCGCAGTGAAACACTTTTTTTTCAAAGAAGAAGGTGCTGTATAGGACAGCGTCTTAAGACGCTCATAATAATATTTACATATCGAAGAGATCATATGAAAACATGGACTGAATTTGATCTAACAGGGTGATGCAGGGCCAAGTTAAGGATAAGAATATTAATGAGAGGTGGGGTGGGGGGGGGAGGGTTCAGTGACCGAGTGGTTTGAGAGTTCAGGCTCATAGTAAATTGCAAACATGTGTCAGTGAGACAGTGTTAAGGTGGGTGGGCACTGGGCCCTAAGTCTTGAGCAAGACTCAATAACTTTAGCTCAGGAAACGGGGTGCTGCTGAGTGGCGACAGATATTGTTGTAGTATTTTTAGTAAGCATGTATTTATGTTTCTATGTATTTTTGCATTTTAAAGTGTATTTATGTATGTAATACATGATACGCAATTGTAAACCGAAATTTCCCCTCATGAAGAATAAGTAAAAATGGTAGGCCTACTTAATTTCATAATTTTTTTCGTCTATTTTTTAATACACAGATGGTAGAATGAACTGATTTGTAGGCAAAAAAATCAACCCCCCCCCCCTCCCGCCCCCGTCTTCTTTTCCCAAAGAACTACTCAGTTCAGAACATGAAATGTCCTTGTAATCCTTGTGGGTTCTTTTGATAAACGTTTTCCTTTCATCTTTGATCGATGAGTTGTTCTGTGGAACAGCCAGAGCTTTGTATACAGAATGGAATAGTTGTCAATAGGACTTTTACAGCTTAAACATGTTTTTGTTTTGTTTTGGTCTTTCTGCTTTTTAAGCGAGATTTCTGAATTCTTAGACAAGACGCACCATGTCTTCTTTCACCACACTATTTCGCTTGATTTCTTTGCCTTCCATGAAATTCCAAACAGTCTCCTCCGAAACCGGGTGCCTCTAGTTTATTTCCACTATGTATAGTCCCTTCCAACGTTCAATAGCTGTATAAAACACCACCTCATTAAACAGGAGGAATAGGATTTAGATGAACAATCTCACCTCAGAGACACCAGATTCCTTTCTTTCCTTTTTTTCAACTAGTTTTGTCAGCAGGTCTAGTCTCTTTGGCGATATTTATCGTATATTCCTTTAGCTGGTTGGGGCGGGGGAACAAAAAGTGTGTGTGTGTGTGGGGGGGGGGGGGTCGGAAAAATCTGCTCACAATAACCCCTGGCTTTGCCTCGGGGTTTTAAGGGAAGCTGTGAAAAGGTCATGGTCAACATCTCGTAATCTGCTTCCTCGTGGAGGGTCTTGCCGCGGAACTCAAATTTGCATTGGTAAACTCAAGTTGTCTGAACGTTTTAAGGGATGATTTTTTTGGCTCATGGAGCGGAATTTCTGAAGAGGAAAGAATGTGAAGTAAAGGCAGAGAAAATAGAAACCAGATAAAAAGCATTGAACATTGTCCATGTTTTGAATCATTTACATGCAAAAGAAATGTCAGTTTGAGGGTTTTTTTTCATACTAGCTGGATATTTTCCTTCGCATTTTTTTTGTGGTACATTTCTAAACAACAAATTTTTCCCGATTAGATCTAGCTGTGTTTATATTATAACGCACATGCTAGCAGAGAAACATACCCCAGGTTCATTTTTTAAACAACCCCCCCCCCCCCAAACAAACAAAAAACTGGACCTGTTCCGTGTTTCCACTTATTATCTGAGTTGGGCGGTAAATCCTTGATGCATTTTCTCTTAACGCATTTTGACTCAAAACACAGTCACTAAACAGTAAACTTACAAGAACAGTCAAAACTGACACATGCTAGACATCGCAATACAAGAACTAAACAGAGAAACACAAGGGACTTTTATGA
Source organism: Aplysia californica (assembly GCF_000002075.1). Taxonomy (NCBI): domain Eukaryota; kingdom Metazoa; phylum Mollusca; class Gastropoda; order Aplysiida; family Aplysiidae; genus Aplysia; species Aplysia californica. The sequence goes on along the minus strand of NW_004798625.1, from coordinate 99,458 downwards.
TATTGCTTGCATACGCCTCCATTGACTTGATTTAGGGTCGGGGGGGGGGGGACACAACAGATGGACGGGTAAGCTAAATGCAAGGCCTACCATACTCGTAGTAAAACCCGAAAAAAGAATGTAAGGAAATTGTACTGTTCACATATTATGTATTCAAGTTATGGTTTCCTAGACCGGGCACAGTCATGGAAGCGGCTCTTTGCCATTTAGTAAAAACTACGATACGCAAAAGAAGGGTAAACCACCCGTCTCGCTATTGTCAAACGCATGCGCAACCTTTCCCTCCTGCCCTTCATTTGGTTCCACACTGAGTCAAATGGTGTGCTCCATGGTGAACCGGAACAACGTCAGCGCGTCCAGTCTTTGATAATACAATACACATCACAACGTGTTCATACCGTAATAAAACATTCTTGCTTGCAGATGTCGGCAAAACAGGCCTCTTAAACAAGTAATGCAAAAATAGGAAGGAAAAAATGCACAGGACAACGCCAATAACATAATTAATATAAAAATACATCCCTCTTTATTCATCCCCGAGGAGTAATTCTCAGAGCCCAAAGAGTTCTGTGTAGCTTAGTACGCCGAGGCCGGTAATCGTGCAATTATTGCATTTTAATCCTGCTCTATTGTCTGCAAAACCTAGACAGCCTTTCCCTTTCCCTTGCTTGCGCTGCATAGAATAATTATTATGTGTAATTGCCAGACTCCGGAGTTGAGGGGAATTTTGTTTTGTTTAGTTCTAATTTCATTCTTGAGAAACGAAGCCATTTATTCAAGTGTGGTTCTCACTTTATGAATATTAGTCGAATCATGATAATTTAATTTTCAAGTAGATCATTCGGAAATAAATTCATCTTTTTAATTTTTGATAGGCAAAACTAAAGGAAATTGTTAATTTTTTTACTATAGATACAAAGACAGAGGAGTGCCTCTTTCCATGTATTTTTTAAACTTTTCTTTTCATTTTGTTTGAAACTCACTCTCTACCACCCCCACCCCCCAACTCTTCACTTTCTCTCTCTCTTTCTCTCTCTCTTTCTCTCTCTCTCTCTCTCTCCTTCTCTCTCTCTCTCTAACTGTGCATATATAAGAACACCCCGCCGGTGTATCTGTTTATCTCTGCAAATGTCCCTCTTCCTCTCTCATTCCCTCACCTTATGGCCCACATAGGGATTATTTCTATCTACTTATCCATGTTATCATGTACAACAACACTATAAAAATCGGAATAATAGCTGTACAAAAAATGCAATGGTCATTATAAAAATTAAAATATTTTCAAGTGAGTTGCTTCCTAACGTAGAGAAATTGCCGCTGGACACGGCGAAATAAACATAAAACACTTATGGAAAGGTATTCTAAATGATGTTTCTTGTTTTTATGACTCCTCGTTAGGTAACCTTTCACTGTTTTTTTTTCTCCTCTAGGCACGACCGACATTAAAGTTTATGGTGAAACCATCAAGCGTCTGGCCGGCGCACGCATTCACACTGAGGTTGATTCCCAAGTGGGGAACATTAATTTTATCAAGTATCTCAGTCTTTTTGCTGCGATGTTATATACCTCTTAGCTTGTGTTCGACGTGACAGGCAGGGTCGAGGAGCGCCCATTAAATTATCAAAATTATGTCAACGGAGGCGTAAAAGCATCTAGTTTTTTTTAATAAAGGTTTTTATAAAAACTACATCTCTAGAGTTGAAGAGGGAGGCTGTCCTCGCCAATTTCTCCACAATGCATGGAGTGACATCAACACATGCAAGCTGGAAAAAGACATTAAAAAAAAAAACAACATCCAACAGACAAATTACTTTTGCACCAACATTTTAGGGGCCATTTAGAACAAAACAGAGAACCAGTATCATTCAGAAAACATTGAAAACTCTCAGAAAAAAAAACAACCTGTATGACTGAAACTGGAATCGAATCCAAAAATGTTAGAGCTCTTGCCCGTTCATAATCGTGACAGTACACAAGAAGGTCAATTTGTAATATTTCCAACTGGTCTATGAAACATTAATGATATTAGCTGCCAGTAGACCTATTGCAGGAGCCAATGTTCTGATAACGTTATTAACTGAGGGAAATGAAGAGCTTTCCCACCCTTAACTTGGACTACGAGCCCGAACAGTGCCATCAAATCCTAATTTCCTTGATGATGTTCTAAGGCCTGGGAGGTTCAGGGGCAAAAGTCTTTGAGCATTTTCAGAGGTCACTGATTCGTAATGCGTCCCCTGGGGTGACGTTAGAGCTAGTAATGTTGAGGATGTGTGTTAATATATTAATAACGTTTGTGCTCGCTTTATCCTGGATGTTTGGCCCGAGAACAGAATTGTCCATTCACAGTGCCACATGTAAAGATTATTAATATACGAGGTGGGTATTGGTTGACAAATCAAAATGTAGATACCTCTGAACTTTACATGACATATGCAGGCTTCCTTAATTTTATCTATCTATCTATCTATCTGTTTGTCTGTCTGTCTGTCTGTCTCTCTGTCTAGCTGTCTGTCTGTCTGTCTGTCTGTCTGTCTATATGTCTGTCTAGGTATCTATGTATTTATCTGTCTTTGTATCTATCTCCCAGCCCGAGTTGGCCCAGGGAGGAAAGATGGAAGCAGTCCGTTTCCCTTTTCTTTGTCTTCTCTGTCTTCTCTGTCTTCTCTGTCTTCTCTGTCTTCTCTGTCTTCTCTGTCTTCTCTG
>NW_004798625.1:88181-89669 GCF_000002075.1 Aplysia californica | reverse complement strand
CTCCCCCCCCCTACTAACAGACGTCCCCTATTAGTGCATTAACGCAATTACTACTTTAGAAATTAAAAAGTACCAATAATTGGTGAGTTTTGAGTTCAACTTCAAATTACATGTTTGTATTTAGGTGTCTCTCATAAAATGCCCGTGGTCATGTCGAGTAATGAGTCTTAAAATTAACCCAAGACCTGAATATTTGCTTTTTAAATCAATTAAACTGAGAAAAAGTTATGATATTGGTTGCTTCGTGTCACTGAAGGTGCATTCATCTTTTTCTTATCACACTAATATTGGAAATGGAATAATGGAAGTTTTTAATCTGTCAAAAATTGGACACAACAAAGCGAAGAACATCTCCTAGAAGGATAAAAATGTCCTTTCTTTATAACATGCTACAATTTGTTTCTTCTGCTGCTTGACTTATTTTGATAGAATGTGGTGAATTCAAAGATACGCTTATACCAGTATTTGATATTTTAAATGCTCCAACAGGAAGTCATTGTTAGTATTATTGACCCAGGAAAGATCTTTGTTTTGCTAAAATTTAGTCTACAAGAAATGCGTTGTATCAAAGTTGTAAAAAAGTGAACATTTTTAACTCATAATTTTGCAGACAGATTTTTAAAAAATGTTTGTCCATCCTTTTAATCAGTAGTAAGAAAAGTTGATGTTTGGAAAACCAGTATGTGGCAAATGCATGAACAGGTTTTCTCTATAGCGATATAGAACATAATACTCAATCAAAAACCAATATGGGGGCTCTCGTGACCCAGAGGTTAGGGTGTTGGCCGCTCATTCGAAGGTCCCGGGTTCGAGTCCGGGTAGCGACCAAAAAATGTATTCTCTAAAATTGTCTCGTTTCACCTCATTGTCTGCTCTCTAGGCCTAGCAATGTTCTATCGTCTGCTTTCGTCTCCTCTTTCTGTCCCCACCCCTTCACCTCATTTTCCCCCTCCTCTGGGCTTCTGGCTCTTTCTGCAACCTTTCTACTGCTTCTCCCTGGCTCCTTCTTACTGCTGTCTTTCAGCCACACACCTGATCTTCTGGTAAGAAAGATCTGCTCCTAGCCTACTCGGACAAGGGCGAAAAATCTCGGAGGGCCCGTGGGCAAGTTGCGCACGTTAAAGATCCCTTGGTGGTTCACAATCGATAAGAGTAGGCTTTGACCGCCACCCGGGCAAATTTCAAAATTTCCTACCAACTGAAAAAGTTTAATGTGTCCCGCGCGCTCATATAACCGTATGCAGTTGTGAGCGACGTAAAACACTTTTTTTAAAACAACCCAAAAACTCACCCCCAAAAACCCCAATATAATGCCTTTTGTTATTGTCGATGGGTGGGGGTGTCAATGACAGAACCTTCTAGTTTCCTTTCCCCTGTAGTTTGTGCCTGTCTGTCTTTTTTCCCTACATTTTGATAATTATTATTGCCTTGGATGTCCTTTTCTTTACTTAAACTGTACAGTTTAATTAATAACTAATTTGACTTCAA
>NW_004798625.1:72762-88081 GCF_000002075.1 Aplysia californica | reverse complement strand
ATTTTATTTTTGACAGAAAGCCAGCACCCACATGAGAAGCCAACAGCTGACAGTCACCCAAGAAGCTGACACCCTGCCCAGACAGCACGGACCTTCCACTCACTCTTAGACAACCAGCCAGACGAATATACTGCCACAGCTACCCTGAAATGGACTTCTGTCAGTTACACCAGCGAACGATAACGGGCAACTATAACAGCTGGCTGTGCACTTTTTCTCAAGCTTATTGGAAATTGTGCGGATAGGGCTGTAAAAACATGGACTCAACGACAGAAACATTCTTTGTATGATGTACTGTTTCAGATATTGTACAGAAGCTGCTTCACTATATGAGATCACTGAACTAGAAAGATGACGAGACAATTCTATCCCTTTCTTCAGTTCAAAGTTTGGTGACGTCAGACGGTTTGTTCACTGTTCTGGTCCAACAAGTATCAAAGTGGTCTGCTTCTACGATTTCCGTATATCACACTCAGGCTTGAAGTGACGCAGTGGGGCTGTAGAGATAGGCAGATAGGTTGATAGGGAGCTAGGTGAATAGGCTAGGTTCAGAGTAGAATTTTGTAGATATTGCCATGGCCATGGCGGGAGGTAGTTGAGGGGACAGTGTAGGTTTTTCTTTTTTTGGGGGGGAGTGGGGGGAGGGGGAGGTTGCAGGGGTAGAATGGTGTGGGTAGAGCTTCCTGCTGATTTTGAGTTTGAGTGTGATGATGTTGGAGTGGGGTGTATACTGGATTGTTCCGTAAGGACCACCTGGACCACCAAGAGGAGCACCCGCAGACAGGACATCTACAGGAGGTATTTGTCTGGGAAATATGTCTCGTTGTTCATAATTATAGTTTTTCGAGTTAAAGGTAAAAGTTTTATTAGTGCATTTAGGTGGAAAGAGAGAATAATAAAATGTATTTCTACTGAAAGGTTTTTATTCATGACCTTCTGTCCTTTTAAACTGGTGGTAAACAATATTATAACGACTCTTTTTATATTTTGAAACAATGCAAACTGTATAGACGTAAGACGATTGTATTAACAATTAATGATGAAACATTTTTTGGACAAATTTATAAAAATGTCTTTGATGCATTTTAAACCAGTAGCAAAAATATTTTAGCGACAGTTTATTTTTTCAAAAAAAGAATACAAACTGTATGTATAGATGTAAGACGATTTTATTAATTGACACGTCTTCATCACCAGGACCAGCCGCGAAGAGAAGGACCAGCCGGAGGAGCACCCACAGACAGGAGCATATACAGGAGGTATTTGTCTGGGAAATGTGTCTTGGAACACTATTTATTAATCATTAAAGTAAAATTAGAAAAATAACTATTGGTTTTGTTATTTCAAGGTGAAAGACTTGTTTTCGCATTTTGGTGAAAAAGAAAAATAATAAAACATTTCTCCTGACCCGTTTTTATTAATGTCTTTTCTGGCCTTTCAACTCTTTAACATGCAATTTACAATCACGTTTCCGTGTAATTCTCTCGTGTTTGTGGAAATGCGACCTGACATATTACGTTTATAAAACCACTTGTTTCGAGTCAAACTCATCAATAAAGCATTACTCAGATGTAGAATTCATTTATCTTTGACTTCCGGGTCAAACTAAAGGCTTGTTAGCTCATACATGTTTATATTCGGCTCGTACCATAATACAATAATGACTTCGCATCGGTCCAGCCATAGTAATGGACCTCGATTGACGGACGCTGCCACTGTCCAGACATAGTTAATGAGTTAAACCAGTAGTAAAAATATTATATCCCCTCTTTTATATTCTGAAACAAAACTACAAACGGTATAGATACAATACGATTGTATTAATCGACAGGTCTTTATCACCAGGACCAGCCACGGACAGGAGGACCAGCCGGAGGAGCACCCACAGACAGGAGCATCTACAGGAGGTATTTGTCTGGAAAATAATATGTCTTGGAACATTATTTGTTAATTTGTAATTAAAGCAAAATAAAAAAATTTCCAGAATGAACACCTAGCTACAATGTGGGGCAGGAGGGGGAATTTTTTACGAATTTTTTACGAGGGGGGCAGGGTGTAAATAGTATGCAATAGGAGTCACTCCCCGTCCGTCTGTCTACCTGCTTGAATACATGGAGTTTCTCCATCCACCCGTCCGCTCGCTGGCTAGACGAACTGTTGTCTCTGTCCGATGAGTAGCGAACTACTCTTCACAAGTGGATGGCTCGTTACCTGTCCGCTTGTTTGCGGGTAGTGCCAGCGAGCACTTCGTTACTCACGGACACTGATTTAACGAGTCTCACCCTACTCCAGTTCTTATGTACAGTAGAATTGTAAAAGGGCTGATTCAACAATGTCATGCTCATAACTGTGCCTGAACTACAACAGGGAACTGCTGCTTTTACTTTCCTAATCCTTACTATCGTCATTTTCCTCTACTTTTTTAAATATATTTCTCACACTCTTATGACCCGCTATTTCCGGGGTGCTTTGAAAGTCGAAAGAGACTTTGTGCTGTTGAAGCCAGAGAGGTGAGCAGAGTAAGCCCGATTCCCCGTAAAGACTTCTCTGTTGACATCCACCCCATGGTGCTCATATGACCTTATGCAGATGTGAGCGCCGTAAAACCTCTACCAAAAAAAAGAAAAAAGAAAAATATCTATTGGTTCTTTTGATTTAAAGGTAAAAGTTTTAAAGGTGAAAAGGGAAAATAATAAGAGGCCTACGTATTTACTGACATATTTTTTATTAATGTCTTTTTAAACCGGTAGTAAAATATATCAACTCTTTATTTTCTGAAAGAAAAATGGAAACTATATAGATGTAAGACGATTGTATTAATTGACACGTCTACGTCACCAGGACCAGCCGCAGACAGGAGGACCAGCCGGAGGAGCACCCACAGACAGGAGCATCTACAGGAGGTATTTGTCTGGGAAATATGTCTTGTAACATTGTTGATCAATTACTTACTTTTACTTTTTCATCCTCTGTTGCCATTATGCCTAGAGGGGAGATGCAGTTTTCTATGGTAGGGCAGCTCCGCAGCTCTTTCAGTTCGGATACTATGATTTATCAGGGCTTCCTTGACAACTTCAATCCACCCTTTGTGTGGCCTTCCTCTTCCTTTATAGTATAGCTTGAGTGCTTGGTGTTATAGGTTCTCAAGGCTGGCTGGCTAGGTAACATACGTAACAGGTGGCCGAACCATTTTGTTCTGTCTTTCTATGAAATGCAGTCAGATGTCCCAGTGCAAATAGCATAATGTAATCAAACATTGAAGTGAAGTTAGAAAAATAAATTAATCTATTTTTTAACAATTTTCAAGCTGTAAGGCTTTTAATTGCATTTCGCTGAAAAGGAAAATAAAAAACGTATTTACTTACAGATGTTTATTAATGTCCTTTTAAACCAGTAGTAAAAATATATCAACTCTTTATTTTCTGAAACAAAAATGGAAACTGTAGAGACACAAGACAATTGTATAAATTGACTCGTCTCCGTCACCAGGACCAGCCGGAGGAGCACACACAGACAGGAGCATCTACAGGAGGTATTTGTCTGGGAAATATGTCTTGGAACATTATTTGGTAATAGTCGAACCTGTGTTATACGGGGTGCCCACTACGACGGGATCGGCCGATCGGGCCGATCGCCTGACACGATCGCCTCAAAAACAAACATGTTTGTTTTCAGTTTCAGGCGATCGAGTCGGGTGATCGGCCCGATCCAGCTGTCGTGGGCACCCCGTATAAGACGGCCACCCATTGTCGAGGAGAAAAGTGGTCGTATAAGACAGGTGGTGTCTTGGGCAGGACTGATCAAGATGAAGAAAACAAACCATTCCTTTCTGAGGCCTCTCGAAAGTAGCTGCATTGTTGTTGTTGTTATGTTGTTGTTATTGTTGTTGCTGTTTTTTCGCTGTTTTTTTTTTCTTTTGTTGCTGGTTTTTTTGCGAGGGCGACAAAGAAACGAGACGTGTCAGACAAGGAGGACCAAGTGCTATGGTAAAACAAACAAATGGGTCGCCACCACGAGGAGAACAAGCGACGCTTCTGTCACAAGTTCATGGTGACGTCCATTGTTACTTTGTTACAGACTGGGTAAACAGTGACCACTCATTTCACGATTTTTGTATGAGTTTTGGGCGGGGCTTATGGGTTATGAGGGATCACACGCTTACACCACCAGCAGATGAAAATTTGTTACCTATTGGTCAAGTGGGAGGGGGCCTACGCAACATGATCAGTTGGAGTTGGAGGGACATTAACAACAACAACGACAGGTGATTTAATTATGACGGATCCCCCCACAACGCCAGGGGCCAGTGCACAATTTATGACAAAACGTAAGAGAGTCACTGAGGTGGCCGTCTAAGACCAGTTTTGTTGTTTGGTGTGATAGGGTTGTGTATTAAAATATGGTGGCCGCGGCAGCGTCGGACAGGTGCGTTTTACACAGTTAAATTATATAGAAAAAACCCGAAAAGTGGCCGTTTGTACATGTGGCCGTCAGGGCAGGTTCGACTGTATTTGTGAGGCAACGTGGTGGAATCAGGCTCTCGTCAAAATAATCAAAGTGAAAAAAATTGCATTTTTTCGCAGGTTTGTGAATTCTTATCAAATTTTTGTTTTTTGGCTCAACACCTTTCATGCTCATTAAAGAACTCATTTTTGTGTGAATTTTTCTGAAAAACTTTGATTAAAGGCACAAAAAATGTGAATTTTAAGTTACAACGGACTCTCAAGCTAAGGAAATAGCTAATCTTTGGCGGCCATTTTCTCACTAATTTTGCCTCTGAAAACAGGTGACTCCCACCTCTTTCTTTCGCAATTATCTCGACTTGTATTCATAATAAATGGATATTTCTTTCGCCCGAATAAACAACCTTTAAGATTATACCAATAACTCAACATGCTCAAAAACTGACGAGAGCCTGATTCCACCGCGCTACCTCACATTTGGTAATTTACTATTAAAGTAAAATTAGAAAAATACCTATTGGTTTTTCTGATTACAAGTACAAGGTAAACATTTTTTTTTTAATGTTTAGGTGAAAAAAGGAAAAAGATGAATCATTTTTTGGACAAATTTTTAAGTCTTTGATGCTTTTTAAACCGGTAGCAAAAATATTTTATCAACAATTTATTTTTTCGCAAAAAGAATACAAACTGTATGTATCGATGTAAGACGATTGTATTACCATCACCAGGACCAGCCGCCGGATGACCACCCACAGACAACACGATTTCCGTATCTCACACTCAGGCTTGAAGTGAAGCAGTGGGGCTGTAGAGATGGGCAGATAGGTTGATAGGGAGCTAGGTGAATAGGCTAGGTTCAGACTAGGATTTTGTAGATATTGCCATGGCCATGGCGGGAGGTAGTTGAGGGGGCAGTGTAGGTTTTTCTTTTTTTGGGGGGAAGTGAGGGGGGGGGGGGAGGTTGCAGGGGTAGAATGGTGTGCGTAGAGCTTCCTGCTGATTTTGAGTTTGAGTGTGATGATGTTGGAGTGGCGTGTATACAGGACTGTTCCTTAAGGACCACCTGGACCACCATAAGGAGCACCCGCAGACAGGACATTAACAAGAGGTATTAGTCTGGGAACTTTGTCTTTTTTGTTTACTTTGTTTCAGTAGAGGTTTTAAGGCGCTCGCAACTGCTTAAGGTCATATGAGCGCCAAGGGGTGGATGTCAACAAAGAAGTCCTTACAGGGAATCATACTTTTTCTGCCCACCTTTCAAGCTTCAACAGCACAGTCTGCTTTATCAAAGCACCCCTGAAATAGCGGGTCACGAGAGTGTGACCGACATACAAAAGAACTAGAGAAAAATGACAATAGTATGGATTGGGAAAGAAAAAGCAGCAGTTCCCTCTTGCAGTCCAGTCACAGTTATGAGCATGACATGGATGAATCAACTGATTTACAAATTACAATTCTACTATTCATAAGAACATGGGTTTATGTCCCCCCTTTGGGAATGGCCTAAAGACACTTCAGTCAGTAGCACCGCCCTGGGGGGTGAACTATGTCTTGGAACATTATTTGATTATAATTATAGGTTTTTTATTTGTTAAAGGTAAACGTTTTATTGCTGCATTTAGATGAAAAGGGAGAATGATAAAATGTAATTACTGAATTTTTTAAAAATTAATGACCTTCTGTCCTTTTAAACTGGTGGTAAACAATATTATAACCGCTCTTTTTATATTTTGAAACAAAAATGTAAACTGTATAGACGTAAGACAATTGTATTAGTTGACTCGTCTTCATCACCAGGACCAGCCACGGACAGGAGGACCAGCCGGAGGAGCACCCACAGACAGGAGCATCTACAGAAGGTATTTGTCTGGGAAATATGTCTTGAAACATTATTTATTAATTGTTGAAGTAAAATTAGAAAATTGCTGGTTTAGCTTTTTTTTCAATTTCAAAGTGAAAGTTTAAAAAAAATATTTCTGTGAAAAGGTAATATAATAAAACGTATGCTGGTATACTGACAGGTTTTTATAACTGTTATTCTGGCCTTTAAACCCGGTAGTAGAAAATATAGCGACTGTTTTTATTTTCTCAAGCAAAATTACAAACTGTATAGTTGCAATACGATTGTATTAATTGACTCGTCTTCATCACCAGGACCAGCCGCGGACAGGAGGACCAGCCGGAGGAGCACCCACAGACAGGAGCATCTACAGGAGGTATTTGTTTAGGAAATATGTCTTGGATAATTATTTGTTGATTGTTAAAGTAAAATTAGAAAAATAAATTTTGTGGCTTTAAAAAATATTTGGTGGTGAAAGTTTGTTGGGTTTTTTTTTAATGGCATTTAGGTGAAAAGAGAACATAATGTATTTACTGACAGGTTTTTATCAATGTCCTTATGTCCTTTTAAACTGGTAGTAGATAATATTATAACGAGTCTTTATTTTCTGAATCAAAAATACAAAACTTTAGCCCATAGATGTAAGACGATTGTATTAATTGACGTCTTCATCACTAGGACCAGCCGCAGACAGGAGGACCAGCCGGAGGAGCATCTGCAAGAGTTATTTGTCTGGGAAATATGTTTTGGAAAATCTTTTATTAATTATTAAGGTAATATTTGAAAAAAAAGTTCCATTTTTTAAAATTTCAAGGTGAAAGTTTGTTGTGGGGGGGGGGGGGGGGGTTGCACTTATGTGAAAAGGAAAAATAATAAAACGTATATTCTGACAGATTTTATAAATGTCCTTCTGGTATTTTAAACTAGTAGTAGTTAGCGATCCAGTAGCATCTGAGCGTTAACTCTTCTGCATGGTGCCATTCGGAAACTAGTAGTAAAAAATATTGAAACGTGACTCTTTTTATTTTCTGAAACAGTTACAATAATTGTATAGAATCAAGAGGATATTATTAATTGACACATCTTCATCCCCAGGACCATCATAGGACAGGAGGACTAGCGGGAGGAGCACCCACAGACAGGATCATCTACAGGAGGTATTTGTCAGGGAAATATGTCTTGGAACACTATTTGTTCATTTATTATTGAAGTAAAATTTTAAAAAATACCAATCGGCTTTTCCGATTTAAAGTTAAAAGTTTTAATTTGGCACTTAGGTGGAAAGGGTAAATGATAAAACATAATTATACTGACAGATTTTTATAAATGTCTGTCTTTTTAAACCGGTAGTAAACAATTTTATAGCGACCCTTATTCTACTTTGAAAAATTAACAAACTATTCTGATGTAAGTTCTTAAGAAAAAATAAAGGAACAGTTTTAAAACATATGTACTTTCAGATTTTAAAAAAATGTCTGCCCGTCCTTTTAATAAGTGCTATGAAAGGCAGATTTTAGGAAACTCTGTAGTTGGCACTTACATGAAAAAATTGCCTCGTTAAAATATACACCATCAAAAACTACTACTATTTCTTATAGCTGTTGGGTGGAGAATGCCTTTGTAGGGTCATTCCTTTTTTTTCTTTTTCTCCATAACTTTATTTCTCCTGTGTGCGCTAAGTGACCATTATTGCAGCTATGTACATTGTCTTTATTCAAAATTAGTAACTCACTCTACCTTATATATTTTTCTTAGAAAGATGCCAAGCCAACAGTTAACAGCTATCAAAGAAGCAGATACCATGCCCTGACGGGAAGGACCTTCCATTCACCCTGGATTGTAACATCCCCGCTCTGCACATGACATCCAGCCAAATGAGTGCTGTGCTAACATGATCAAATTGTGCCAATAGCACCGTGAAACAAATTTTCTTCAATTAGTCATTCAAGAACTAACAGACAATTGCCAGGCATCAACATGCAGCTCTCTGGAATAGACATGTCAATTCCTCCAGATGACTACCATGGACTACTTTAACAGTTGGCTGTTTTATTTCTCTCATGTGAAAATTGTGTTGATGGCATGGCATCCTTCAGTCTCAGGATACTATGGATCTGCGCCGTAGGAGATTTAAGGTTCGAGAGCAGCGCTTGCTGTGGCTGAACAGGTCCACACAGAATGGCAGTCCCTGTAGCCGTGGCTGCACTTGTGAGTGGTGTCTTCCTGCGTTGGTAGCCTCTGGCTGTTCTTTCGGTGATGACGTTTGTCCTCAGCTGCCTGTCGCAGTCGGGCTTCACCTCTGATGAGACCAGCTCCCAGTGTCTCCCACCTAAGAGCCCATATCAAGCGATTTCATATCTCGCTTGCACACATCTTTGAACGAAGATGGGGATGCCCTTGCACTTACTTTGCGGAGGCCAGCTCACCGTACAATAAATTGTGTTGATAGTGCTGTAAAAACCAGCAAAGACTAAAGAAAACAATATTCCTTGAAAAGACTCAAGAAAACAATATTCCTTGTGTGATGTCCAGATGGAGATTTTGTAATGAAGCTACTTAGAAACAATGTTACTGATATAGAATGATGAGAGATTTTGTTCCTTACGTTCAGTGCAAACTTTGGTGACAACAGAAGGTCTAGCCACTTTTCTGGTCAAACAGGTCTCACAGTGCTCTGTTGCTACGATTTCCGTATATCACACTCAGGCTTAAAGTGACGCAGTGGGGCAGAAGAGATAGGCAGATAGGTTGATAGGGAGCTAGGTGGATAGGCTAGGTTCAGAGTAGAATTTTGTAGGTATTGCCATGGCCATGGCGGGAGGTAGTTGAGGGGGCAGTGTAGTTTTTTGTTGGGGGGGGGGGGTGAAGGGGGGGTTGCAGGGGTAGAGTGGTGTGGGAAGAGCTTTCTGCTGATTTTGAGTTTGAGTGTGAAGTTGTTGGAGTAAATTTTTTATTCTGTAATATTTCTTGCACTTTGTTGGTGCTGTTAGTGTTAACTGACTTGATCAAATTGGGTCGATAGTGTCGTAAAACACCTACTCAATCAATCATGACTTGATCAAAAATAAATAAACAAGCGCTGCAAGCTGTTAGTTTGGCCTTTGACCTTCTGTGGTAGACGTTCTGATACCACCAGTATTTTCTTAACTTGAACTTTGGAGTTGTGAAAAGTCTGAAGTCGACTGATTCAACAAAATTGAAAGCCTTTATAGTATAGCGCAAAAATTATTTTTTTTTAAACAATGAAAAGCTTGTTTACTGTAAGAAAATGGTTCAACAGCCACAGTGTATATACTCAGGTCTTCATGTTTTTGTTGGAGATTTACTCCAGCCCCTCTTTGTAAAAGCTTTGGAACTTTATTCTGATCCCTTTTTGTTAACCTGTTAGAGCTATACTTTGACCCCACGTTCCTTGACTTAGCTCCAACCCCTCTTGGTGACCCTTTAGTAGGACTTATTAACTTAGTTCCAATCCCTTATTGTTGATTGTTTAGAACTTTGTCTTTGGTCCGACCCCACGTTGTTAACCTTCAGGACTCATGTCTTGACTTAGCTCCAACCCATCGTTGTTGATCACTTAAAACTTTTTCTTTTGTCATATATCTGCTTTTGAATGATTAAGGCTCATTGAAAACGCTCGCGTCATCTTTTTCACGCTTCGATCATTGCAGTGCTTTATTAACTAACATACCAAATACCACTCTTCACAAGTTACATTTTCAAAATCAAGCTGCAAGGCTAGTACTAAAGAAAAAGAAGAGGAATCACTTTACTCCCCATGTTAAGAACGTTGCATTGGCTCCCTTTGTCAGCAAGAATAGCATATAAAATTACAACATTATATCATAAATGTGTCAATAATAAAACTCTCTCATACATCAGTGATCTCCTCCAAATTTATGCTCCAAACTCTAGATCACTAAGATCAGGCGATCATTATCTTTTAAGAGTCCCAGAAAGGGAGTTAAAAAAATAGCTGACAGGTCGTTTGCCTTCCTCGCTCCATCAGTTTGGAACCCTCTTCCCCCAACCCTTGAGACATACCGCATCTGAGTCTAAATTTAAAATATCTTTAAAGGCACATTTAATGAAATCATTATGTCAGTAGATTCATGTTCAGTACAATGTTTATGTAAATGACTATGTATCCATTTATGTATTTTGCGAACTGCATAGTGTTTATTATTCTATTATGTATGTGTATGTGCTCATTTTGTAACGTGTGATAAGCAAGTAGATGTGTGTGCATGTAATGTATGCGTGATTGTGAGTGTGTGTGGGGGGGGGGGGGGAGTGCGTGCGCACGTATGCGAGTGGGAAAATAGTTTGTACATGTAAAGCGCCTAAAGCTGTGTTCACACAGGAGTGGGTGCTATAGAAATGATCAGCATTGTTATTATTAATATTCTGACCCCACGTTGTTGACCCTCAGGCCTCACATGTTTTGACTTCAGTCTTTTCCCTCTTGGTGACCCTTTCGAACTTTACATTTAGTCCGACCCCACGTTGTTGACCTTCAAGATTCATGTCTTGATTTAACCCCAATTCCTCGTTATTGACCGCTTATAACTTTGCCTTTTGTCCGACCCCACGTTGTTGACCCTCAGAACTCATGTCTTGACTTCGATCTGTCCCCTCTTGGTGACCCTTTAGACCTTGACCTTCAATCCCACCCCATGTTGTTGACCCTAACGACTAAGCTCCAACCCCTCGCTGTTGACTATTAAAAATGTTTCCTTTAGTCCGACCCCACGTTGTTGACCCTCAAGACTCATGCCTTGAATAAGCTCCAACCCATCATTGTTGACTATAATATTACTTTGCATATAGTCCGACCCCTTGCTGTTGACCCTCAATGTCATTTCTTGACTTAACCCCTACCCCTCGTTATTGATAATTTAAAACTTTGCCTTTAGTCCGACCCCACGTTGTTGACCCTCAAGGTTCATTTCTTGACTTAACCCCTACCCCTCGTCATTGACCGTTTATATAACTGTGCTTGTTATCCTTTTTCTCGTTGTTGACCCTCAGAACACATGTCTTGACTTTGATCCGTCCCCTCTTGGTGACACTATAGAATTTGACCTTCAATCCAACCCCC
This sequence comes from Aplysia californica, assembly GCF_000002075.1. NCBI lineage: Eukaryota > Metazoa > Mollusca > Gastropoda > Aplysiida > Aplysiidae > Aplysia > Aplysia californica. The sequence continues at coordinate 76,677 of NW_004798625.1, read as the reverse complement.
TGTTGTTGACCCTATTGACTAAGCTCTGACCCCTCGTTGTTGACCATTTATGATTTTTTCTTTTAGTCCGACCCCATGTTGTTGACCCTCAGGACTCATGTCTTGACTTTGGTCTGCCCCCTCTGAGTGAGCCTTTAGAATTTTTCCTTTAGTCCACCCCATATTATTGACCCTCAAGATTTATGTCTTAACATAACCCCTACCCCTCGTTATTGATAATTTAAAACTTTTCCTTTAGTCCGACCCCACGTTATTGACCCTCAAGATTTATGTCTTAACATAACCCCTACCCCTCGTTATTGATAATTTAAAACTTTTCCTTTAGTCCGACCCGACGTTATTGACCCTCACGATTCATGTCTTAACTTAACCCCTACCCCTCGTTATTGATAATTTAAAACTTTTCCTTTAGTCCGACCCCATGTTGTTGACCGTCAAGATTCATGTCTTGACTTAACCCCTACCCCTTGTTATTGATAATTTATAACTCTGCCTTTAGTCCGACACCATGTTGTTGACCGTCAAGATTCATGTCTTGACTTAACCCTTACCCCTCGTTATTGATAATTTATAACTCTGCCTTTAGTCCGACACCATGTTGTTGACACTCAGGAGGACTCATGTCTTGACTTAGCCTCTATCCCTCGTTGTTGACTGTTTATACATTTTCCATTAGTCCGACCCCACGTTGTTGACCCTCAAGACTCATGTCTTGACTTAGCCTCGATGCCTTGTTATTGACCATTTATAAATTTAACTTTAGTCCGTTCCTTCGTTGTTGACCCTCAGAACTCATGTCCTGACTTCAGTCCGACCCTGCTTGACCTTTTAGAAATTTACCGTTTGTCCGACCCCATGTTATTGACCCTTTATTTATTATTCATGTCTTGAATTAACTCCGACCTCTCGTTGTTGACTCTTAGGCCTCATATAATGACTTACATCTGACCGCTTATTGTTGACCCCTCAGAACACTTTTTAGTTTGTCTGAGGGAGAAGTTTCAGTGACAGCGGCATGATTGAAGGTGTAAAAAGGTTGTCTGAACTGTCATTGATATTATGTACTAGGTATGTCAGTTTACCTGTCTTTTGGACTTTTCAGAACTGTGCAAAGAGCTCCTTTTGTGCGGGCAGCAGAAAAACATGTTTAATAAATTTACTGTGTTGAATTTATTTTACGAGTTATTTGTTTGTATTATTGGCTAGGTATTCATGTTCATTCCTCTTTTTATCATGAGTGATTGGAGAGCGCCCCTAGAAGTAGGTCCTATGAACAAAACTGAATCGAGAGTGCCGTAAAACACCTACTCAAACAAACAAACAAATAGTAGGTCCAACTTTTTTCCTTTCCTTCTGTCAGTTCTTTCTGTCTGTCTGTCTTACTTTTTCTCTCATCTGAATGGAAGTTATTTTGTTTCAAAAGGCTTCTCTTCACTCAAAGTCCCTTTTCAGGATCATTTTCATTGCCATTATCTGATTTTACTTGGGCTGTTTTTTAAAACTCATTATCTCTTCTTGGTTATTCCCAATTAATAACACCGTATGTCAAACGTAATTGCTCATGTTTGCATGCACGTTGTACCTCAGGGTCATATTATATATAATATTATTAAATATTATGTTGTCATAAATTATTTTCCTTGTTATTATTTCACCTTACATAAGTGAAAATTACATTGGTTCAAGACCCCCCCCCCCCTTCTTACACTTTTCTTTTACAGGAATCAAGACACCCCCCCCTCCCTTTTTAGACCTTTTCCAGGCGTAAGATTATATTTGAACGACCCCTAAGGGTTCTCTGGATGAATCGATCCATGTCTAGATCTACCCTCCTGGCCTAAGATTTAAAGTCTCACAAATTTTTGTATTAGATCTATCTACTTGGTGCTACGGAACCAAGCAAGCTAAATAATCAGACGATCGTGTTTACGATTGAGTTTACTTTATATATCTAGATCTAGAGTCTAGATTTAGCTAGATCAAGAAGAAGTAGAAGATGATTCAGTCCAAACAGGACTATTTTGGGGAGGTCCTGGTCAGGTCGGGACGGGTCGGTTTGCTCGACAGACTGAAGGCGCAAAGTGGCTATCGTGGCACAAATCGATCGCGCCCGACTCTTTGACTCAAAAACAAAGGCGTTGTTTTCAGGCAACGAGTCAGGCGATCATCCCAACCCGATCTCATCCGCAACGGGCACTGGGGCACCCCGTAGTGCAAAGGAAGTGGTAGATCTAATTTTAGGTAGGAATTGACGCCTTCGCGTCGTTATTTATTATTTATTTTTAGTTGAGGAAGATAATTTCGGTTATTTTTACCGAAATTAAATTATTATTTTTCCAACTTTTGCAGAAAATTGCTTAAAATTTGCGAATTCACTAAAATGGCAAAAGTTGCGCAAAAGTTGCGCTACGGCCAAAAGTTGCGTACGCGAATTTATCTGAGGACAGCTTATGTGGCGTCGGTGGTCTAGTTGCTAGGCTTTCGGACTCACGACCGTAAGGTCTTAGGCGCGAATCCCATTTCTCTTTTTCCTGTTCAAGACACACACCCTCACCCCGCCCCATTTAAAAATCTTTTCCTCCACCCCCTCCCTCACCCAACCGATAATATTTTATTAAAATACTCCCTGAGCGAGGGTGTATGAAGCCAAACAATTCCTACTTGAATTGCGATCGTCTTTTCCTTCTTCCTAAATTATCTTAGATTCTGTCGATGAGGGTGAAAAAACGTTTGCACTTGCAATTACATTTACCATTACAATTACCATTACAAATACGACTAAAATTGTATTCCTACAATAATAATAAGTGTGTTTGAAATTTTAGTTTCTTATTTTGAGATACGCACAAACGTTTTACTAAAAGCAGTGAATTGTTGGCATATTTCATACTGTTTTGTTTTTTGTTTTTGTAAAGTGTTTTACGGCGCTCGCAATTGCATGAGGTCATAAGAGCGCGCGAGACACACCTAATATTTTCAGTTGGTAGGAAATTTTGAATTTTGCCCGGGTGGCGGCCAAAGCCTACTCTTATCGATTTTAGACCACCAAGGGATCTTTAAGGTGCGCAACTTGCACAGGCCCTCCGAGATTTTTCGCCCTTGACCGAGAAGGCTAGGTGTAGATCTTTCCTACCGGAAGATGAGGGACGTGGCAGAAAGACAGCAGTAAGGAGGAGCCAAGGAGTAGTTGTAGAAAGGCTGCAGAAAGAGTCAGGAGTCCAGAGGAGGGTGCAAAGGGGGCGGAGGCAGAAAGTGGAAATGAAAGCAGACAACAGAACATTGTTAGAGAGTAGGAAAGGAGGTGAAAGGAGACAATTTTAAAGAAGAAAATTTTTTGGTCTCTACCCGGATTCGAACCCGGGACCTTTGAATGAGAGGCCAACATCTTAACCTCTAGGCCACAAGAGCCCTCTTTCATACTGTGAAGAGGACAATGTTATGATAAAATTATGAACAACCAGTGTTAGGCTGTAATTTGCTAAGCGCCCCCCCCCCGCGGTCTCGCTTTCTCTCTCTCTTACTTTATCGCTTTCTCTTTTTAACTCTCTCTCTCTCTCTCTCTTTCTCTCTCTCTCTCTCTCTCTCTCTCTCTCTCTCTCTCTCTCCACCACAATAGAAACTCTGATAAATTTTGGTATCACTTGCCATGGTAGCAATTTTGGAAGGCAGCACATTATAAAAAAAAAACAAGTTGATAAGAAAGGCATCAAGAACAATTGGTAGATATCTAAGTAAATTTGAATATCTGCACAAGACAAGCGTGCTAAAAAGGCGGATATAATGCTTAGTGACCATAGCCACCCACTGACATCGGAATTTCAACTATCGACCTGAAGTAAACGATACATTTCCAAAAAAGCAAGAACAGACAGATATAGAAATTCATTCGTACCAACTGCAGTGAGGTTACTGAAC
>NW_004798625.1:70167-72662 GCF_000002075.1 Aplysia californica | reverse complement strand
CGCACAGTGCTACAAATGAAACAGAGAGTGAGAGAGAGAGAGAGAGAGAGAGAGAGAGAGAGAGAGAGAGAGAGAGAGAGAGAGAGAGAGAGAGAAAGAGAAAGAGAAAGAGAAAGAGAGAGAATGTTTTACAGAGACATGTATTTACTTGGCCTAATGTCCTGTCCTGTTATGCGTTTGCGTGAGTGCACCTTCAGGTCTAACTATTGTAACGTCTATTGCCATTGTTAACGACCAAGACAAATTTCTCCCTACGAGGTGAATAAAGGTTGTCATTGTCATTGTCTCTCTCTCTCTCTCTCTCTCTCTCTCTCTCTCTCTCTCTCTCTCTCTCTTTCTCTCTCTATCTCTCTCTCTTTCTCTCTCTCTCTTTCTCTCTTTTTTTTCTCAACACTGTCTCTCATTCTCTCTCTCGCTTTCTCTCTCTCTCTCTCTCTCTCTCTCTCTCTCTCTCTCTCTCTCTCTCGCTACCTATCGCCCTCTATCTCTCTCTCTCTCTCTCTCTCTCTCTCTCTCTCTCTCTCTCTCTCTCCAACAGACAGCACCAGATAATTGTGTGGTCAGGGTGAAAAGGCTCTTTATGCAGTGCAGCAGGAACCCTTCATTAGAAACATCAAAAGATGCGATGGATTATTCCTGAAGCCTCGCTCAAAACACAGACGTCAATATTTTTACGCAGAAAAAATATGATTTATTACACTTTGCGAAAACATTGATCTCGTAAAGCATGTATTTAAGTGCTTCATACGCATTTTGAATATGATTGTTTGCTGATGGGATATTTTTACAGCGAAGCGAGCTGGTGAAAAGTGACGGTTTAAGACCATGTCCTGAATTTGGTTAAACGAATTGGCTTTTGGCCCTAGTCGGGTTTTCGGGAAGATCAATTGGGATGCGCGTGAAGTTCTAAGGCCGGATTCATCGTGGGATTTAGGGGAGGGTTCTACATCAGGAGAGAGAGAGAGAGAGTGAGGGAGAGAGAGAGAGAGAGAGAGAGAGAGAGAGAGAGAGAGAGAGAGAGAGAGAGAGAGAGAGAAAGGGAGAGAGATGTGGAAGAGATGGGGAGAAAGAGTCGTTGAAAGAGAAAGACGTGGAGAGAGGTTTGGGTGAGAGAGAGAGATAGAGAGACTAAGAAAGATCGAGAAAGGGGGAGATGGAGAAGGAGAAGGAGAGAAAGAAAGAGAGAGACTAAAATATGGAGCTGGTGTGTGAAATAGAGAGAGAAAAAAGAAGAAGAGATAAATATAACGTATCTTAAGACTGTTCTTTAACTCTCACTCTCCATCAATCCCCACCCCTATCTCTCTCTCTCTCTCTCTCTCTCTCTCTCTCTCTCTCTCTCTCTCTCTCTCTCTCTCTCTCTCTCTCTCTCTCTCTCTCTCTATCTATCTATCTATCTATCTATCTATCTATCTCTCTCTCTCTCTCTCTCTCACACACACACACACACACACACACACACACACACACACACACACTCACTCACTCACTCACTCACTCACTCACTCACTCACTCACTCACTCACTCACTCACTCACACACACACACACACACACTCACTCAGTCACTCTCTTTCTCTCTCTCTCTCTCTCTCTCTCTCTCTCTCTCTCTCTCTCTCTCTCTGTCTCTCTTTTTCAACCTGATGATATAAAAATATTAATTTTCTTTTGGGAGGAAGTTTCAAATCTTTCGACATGGGAAGCTCATTTACCATATTATTTGATTAATGATTGTACGTCGGGTATCTTATTTGACATTATCAAGACGGTTGATGTTTTCCTCATATGTCCGTCATTATGCTAGCTGAGGTGGTTTTATATCTTTTTATATTAGGTACTGTTATTTCTCCTTCGATGTAGTTTTGAGTAGTTAAAAGGTGGGCTACTTACATGCCTGTCAGGACAAACTCGCCAGTCTGACAGTGCTGTAACCTTAAGTTCCTCAGAAAGACGGAGATACTCGCTACAAATTCTCCTTACCCAAGAATTGAGCTCGAGTCTCCTGCCTGTGATGGCAAAGCGCAAATAACCGCTAAATCACAGACATTGGCGGCTTTAGTCGAGGACCAAATAGTATAGTTATAACAACCATAATAAACATAATCAAAACCATAATCATTATCATAATCACAGTCATAATCGTAATCTTAATCTAATAATAATGATAATAGAAATAATAGTAGTAGTAGAAGTAGTAGTAATAACAAAAATAAAATAGTAATAATATAAATAATAATGATGATGATTTGATGATGACGATGATGCCTTTATTATTATAATAGCAATTAATCTCCAGAAAGATATATTATGCTCTGTATAATGCAGAATTACCATTCATCACAGCTGACAAATCAAAAGACAGAAAATGTTCCTTGTGAGGCCGGTTACACACACACACACACACACATACATACACACACACACAAACACACACAAACACACAAACACACAAACACACAAACACACACGCTCACACACCCACACTCTCTCACACAC
>NW_004798625.1:65274-66609 GCF_000002075.1 Aplysia californica | reverse complement strand
GCCGTCAGTGAAAGAGGGGAAGAGAGGGACAGCGAGAGAGAGAGAGGGAGAGGGGGGAGAAAGAGAGAGAGAGAGACAAAGGCGAATACGTGCAGGGGAAAAGATTACGAAAGATTGGGGTTGGGGTGGAGGGGGATCATTTATGTTACGAAGATTTTTACGATTTACACACATGTTTTTAAATAAAGGAAGATAAAAAAAAGTTTTTAATGATTCAATTAATTTTTTACTCTTCCTTAATGGCAACGAATAGCTGGAGGATATTCAATGCATAGAAGGTTCCAGAAGAAAACGAGCAGCATGGAATTCATTACCATTGTCCTTGAAGAATGCATAAGCCATCAATCTCTTGTCTCATAGAAAGAGTCCGTGTCGGTCTTTTGTTCAGCTCTAGTGGCTGCCAGGAGTTTACGGGATCAGGTTGACCAGGGGTCACTGTTATGGACGTGCAACAGACGTATGGGAAGATATCAATGTTTCATGTTATATGAAGTGCCCACTACGGCTGGATCGTGCCGATCTCCCGAATAGATTGCCTGAAACTGAAGACAAACACATATTTTGTTTTTGAGCCGACCGAGTCGGGCGATCGACCGCCCATCAATAGTGGGCACCCCGTATTAATGTTATTTACATCCCCAAGGATATAATTTAGCTCCTGTAGGAGGTGGGTGTCTGAACCTGCCTGTCAGGGCCAACCCGGGCTGAGAAGTATACAACATCCCAGCAGAAACACCCAAGATAGTAGAAAAAAGTCTCCCCACATAGTCTCTCCGTTCTTGTTACCCATAATTTGAGCGTTTCAAATGTCTTGCTCTTAGGCCGGTCCCAGAGTGGCTCTGTAGATCTGACCTGTAGCTCGCCTGGCTCGGACCGTGCAAATGAATGTATACATTATCGTGAGCTTAAGCAGCGTCGCCGTGTCGTCTGTTTTTTGTCAGCTGAACTGCGCGATGCGTCAGACATGCTATTCAACAGTGTTGTAAAAATGGCAGACATGTGTCGCCTCGCTAAGTGTTTATTTTCGACTTAAAATCTTCACAGATTATCAAAATCAACAAGAAGTAAGTATTATTAGGTGCTTTACCATTACATTATTGACGCTAACATCAACACTTGGCCACAAAATCACCCAGAAATGCACTTTATCATTTTTTGAAACTTCGAATCGAGAGGTTGACCTAGTTTCGACTGTTGTCGTAGGCCTAGGCCTAGGCCTAGATCTAGGTGTGCTTCTCTAGATTCTAGATCTAGATCTAGCCTTGCATTGTAACCAATGTAAACTATCGCCGGGCGCAGCTGCAAGTGTGTTTGTGTGTGTGTGTGTGTGGGTTG
>NW_004798625.1:59534-64369 GCF_000002075.1 Aplysia californica | reverse complement strand
GGAGGGGAGAGGGGAGAGGGGAGAGGGGCTTAATATTTATTTCTGGTGAGGATACCGTCTCAATGAATACTGCAACATTGTGATTTGAAGAATACATTTCTCGGTGAGTGACCTCCACCCTCTCCCCTCCCCCTTATTAAAAAAAGAAGTTAAAAATGTATTTTGTGCATGGCATTACGACAACGACATGTGGCATCACAAATGGTGGAAACCCCGGACGTGTGTTGTAGGCTAAGTGTAAGATTCGAATGGAGAGCTCAGTTTACTTTGACTCATTCATCTTTACTTGGAATCTGGTTCTATTTTGTTTTAGTCTTTCGTCGAGAGAAGTGTGGTTTGTGTGTGGGTGTGAGGTAAGGAGGAGGAGGTACATGTTTAGGGGGGAGGAGGGGGAGGAGGGAGGAGGAGGGAGATCATGTCTGCTGATTCTGATTCTGTAATTCTGCTCAATCAACTGAAACTACTATGTCGTCAGACGATTAACACTCTGTGAAAGTTCTCACTGCATCGTATCTGACAGAATCGAGGGGGGGTTGATGTTTTTGTTTTTGGTTATGTTTGTTTTTGTTTGCTTTTGTTTCATTCCTTAGTAACACTATGCTACCTCAGAATTACAAAGTTTTATCTGACATTTTGGCAGTTTTCAGTAACTAAGACCATGAGGTCAGAAACCAAATATTCTATAAAAATTGTAAGAATATTCAGAGCTGTTATCAAGATATTCTAAGAATTGCATTCGAAAAAGCTTGACATGTTGTGAAACTCAATTTTTTTTTACGTCTAATGTTCCAAAACTAGGTACTGAGGAGATATAACTTTGTAAGTCTGAGGTAGCGACTTAGTCTTGCCCATTACATGTTGTGATGAAGGCAGGGCAGCGTATTTACATCTGATAAGGGAGTTTTAAAAGTGATAAAGCTACGTTTGAAACTGATCTTGATTTCATAGTCGATAGCAGAGTGATGTAATATACATTTCCACACAAACATGTTTTAGAAATATTCATAACTGTAGACAAACTAATCATCAAAGTTGTCTGAATGTTTACACATTCCTGAAATGTGCAGTTATATTACTCTACCTTTGGTGGACGGCAGATCTATAATGATGGTGTTCGATTACAATCATTTTGCGTCCAAAAATGACACGATTTAGAAAACGGATTGGATCGACAGGTCGATAGTGCTTGACGGAGCCAGCACAGCGTTCCAATCCAAAGAATAAACGCACTTCTGAAATAAACGTACCCTCCTCAGAATCGAACTTACGGATTATCCGATATTCCTGTTGTTAAAAAAAAAAAAAATGAATGAACATTTCAAAAATAATGTTTTGGCGAAGAAGATTCACATGGTATTTCTTTCTGTTACGGTATGCCTCCATCCACACAGTTTTGATAATTTAGCAGGCAGGCTCCGACCTTGCCTGTCAGGGCCTAACTGTGCTGAGAAGGATACAACATCCCTGCAGAAAGACTGAGATACTCGATGAGAAATTGATTCTCCCTACTCATCACAAGTCTAGCACGGGTCTTCAGCGTACGACGGTAAAGCGCCTAATCGCAACACCATAGACGTCAGTATTTTGTGCTTTAATAAGGCCAGAAAAATAACTGTGATCGAATTCACAGCGACTCCTCCTTGTCTATAATTCTGTTTGAGTCTGATTAGTGTCACCAGGATTTCCCAAGGAGTTACTTTATAAAGCTAATACGCCCACTAACTTCAGTGGCTATCCTTCTTCCTGAAAGGCACAAGATGGTTCTTTCACTTACAGCTTTTTGAGAGCAAGTGTATTCCTATTAATAATTGACCTAATTTGGAAGACTGGCTACCGATGGTATTGTAGACGGATAGATTGAAAGGGGAAGGGGAGACCGATAAGTCATTGAGGAGTGTCCCAGTCGTTGTCAAGATGAGACAAAGAAGAGGGAAGGGCACATTTGTAAGGTACACTCCTCCACCCCAATCCCCACCCCTAACTGCAACTCATTATGAACAGTTTGAACTTGTATGCATTATCCGGGTCACAGTGGGGTTAACAGTTTTGGTCGGTGCCGTTGTCCAACAGTGAGCTCTGAGCACTGTGGTGCGAGAGGGCATGGACGATTATACTTTATGTTTAGCAAGGAAATTATAATCTATCTCTGTGTGATATGGAAATCAATAGTTATCTATTCAGGAATCTGTCGCTACATGCACATTTATGCGAGACTACATACGTCGTCGGCAGTCTAGTGGTTATGTTACCAGACTTGTAATCAGAAGATTGAGGATTCAGGGGCTCGAGGCTCAGCTCGGTAGGACGTTTTGCCCCCTTAAAAGGCATTTCCCATTAATGTTTCGATTTGGCTCGGTCCGATCAGATAAGACATTAGAACATGGACGGGCCTTTGTAAATCAAAATGCGTCACGGCAGCTTGAGACCATAAAGGATGGTGAGTCATAAAACGTCAGCCCTTGAGTCGGAGATTACACTTCCAGGTAGGTCTCAGAAATAGTTTAAATTATGTGATCCAGTCTCCTAAACAACCTTAGTGCTGCAAAGGGCATTACAGCTAAACAATTTTGCACATTTTTTAAAAAGCCAGCAAGCAGTAAAATAATACCCTATACAGAAATCTGAGTGCAATGCCACGCTGTCACAATGATCGTATCATCTCTCTCTCTCTCTCTCTCTCTCTCTCTCTCTCTCTCTCTCTCTCTCTCTATCCCTCTCTCTCTTTCTATCTTCTGCATGTGGATGACCTGAAACCGAACAACGGTGATCAAGGTAAGCATCTCATTTCTTTGTTTGAGTAGTCAAAAAAAAGCCCCCGACTACAATACGTGTATCATCCTGAACCTTACTCGCCAGCCCTAACAAAAGCATGTACAATTTCTTGAAGTGGATTATTCTTGGTTCAAGGTGACCCGCTACCTGTTTCGCATTCTACTGTTCCATTAGGGGTAAGACGTTCAAGGCCAGTTCATTGATTCAACATAATGAGTCACGTACCTACTACAGTACTTCAGTTACGAATCTTTACCGTTTTGAACATGATTTCCAAACTTAGCAAGTGTAATAAGTCCTTTAGTACTCTGTAGTACTTGTAGCTGTGTGTCTCTTGAGTTATCTAGACTTTACAAAAAGAAATTAGAAGGACAGTAAGTTGGCCACGGAAATCAAAAGCGGACACAGTACTGTTTTGTAATTGGTGACCATTCTTGCGTGGCCTATTCTCTTCTTTTTTTTCAAATAGTAATTATTTTAAGCCTTTCTTGGTAGAATGTGAACGTAATGGAACTGCCCAGAGAATGGTTTCGTAAGAAACGAAAGTCTTTAAATTGTATTAATGTACATTTTATATTTAGTTTTTAGTTTTAGTACGATTTTCATGGTACTTACAACCCAAGTAGGTCATAGATGCAGAAGATTAGAAGTTTTTCTAGAGAGTAACATACATGTAGAGTACAAGGAAATGAAAGTGGAGAGATGAAGTAAAAACATTTTATGTTTAATAGGGAAGATGGAGCAAACCACACCAGCGTTACCACCACCAACCACCTACTTTCTTCTCTCATAATATGACTGAGTTGAGAAGTATGGAAGTGAGTGATTGAAAGGCGCTACTGGTAGGTCCTGCTTCTTTTCTTTCTTTCATTTGTTACTGCCTCCTCATATTTCTTTTTGTCTGAACTAAAATTAATACAAGGTATTTTGTCGACGTGCTGTTTCTTTCGCTAAAAAATAATTCCCTTCACTCACTCAAACAAACAATACGAACAAACAAAATCGTACAAAGAATGATTTCCCTACTTGACTTTTGCTTTTTGTTAATAGGGTATTTTTTGGGGGGGTTGCTTCTTTGTTTTCTAGAGGTTCTTTTTTTAGGAGGAGGTACCTGCCGTCCTTCCGCGTCCCACCCCCACTCGCTGCAACTTAGAAGTCAATTATTCAGTTCTTAAAGCCTATCAATAGACTATAGGTGGAAGCAAACTACTAATCACGCGACAGGTTTGTTCACCTAAATCAGAAAAGACAATGCTGTGTAGATTTAACTTTATCTGGTAGTGTGACAGTAGATTGCTAAAATATTCAGAACGCCGATGCTACTGGTGTGAAAACTCAATGAGATAATGCCGTGTGCAAATAGCTACCTCAGAATTACAACATTCTCTCTGGCAGGATCTAGTTTTGAGAAATCGGACGTCAAAGATTTTAAGTGTCACATCATATGAAGCTTTTCAATTGAAGTTATTTCAGTATCTTGGTAATGATTCCGAAAAATCTCACGAATTTATTAGAGCAGATAGAAAAAAATTTGGTTAGTAATTTCATGGTCTCAGGAATCAAAACGGCCAAAAATGTCAGATAGAACCTTGCAGTTCTGAGGTAGCAAAATATGAACATCTGTCACACCATCAATAATTGGGGTTAGCCTCGTGTGGATCAGCGCGTGATCGAATTCCCACCCCTTCGTTATCCGAAAAAAGGTAATTAAGTATGTCTTATTCGGCTAAAAAAAAACGAAAACTGGAAATAATTTTACACCAACATTGTTCACGCATGAACAGACCAATAAAAAATGTGATTTATTACTTCTTGTTTTATTTATTGTCCTCGTATATACTGTATATATTATTCCAAATCATACGTATTCATTTCGTATCGTTATTTTTGTGTGTGTTTGTTTGTTAGGTTATATTTAGAATAGTACATAGGTTTCATTTTGTTTATTTCTTTTGTTTATACATGTTAAAAAAGTTTGTGTATTTTGTTCATTTACTCATTATCCATTGGTTTATTTGTTCTTTATTTTCAAAATGTTTTTTGTGATTCTATTTAAGCGGGGA
>NW_004798625.1:57373-58924 GCF_000002075.1 Aplysia californica | reverse complement strand
AGAGATACAGAGAGACAGAAAGACAGAGAGACATACAGAGAGAGAGACAAAGAGAGAGAGAAACAGAGACAGAGAGAGAGAGGGGGAGAGAAAGAGAGAGAGAGAGAGGGAGAGAGAGAGAGAGAGAGAGAGAGAGAGAGAGAGAGAGAGAGAGAGAGCGAGCGGTGGAGAAGAAAAGCAAAAAAAATCACCTGTGAGCCAATATTAAAAATACACATGTTAAAGCACACGCTCATTGTTTAAGACGAGACCTGCAATCCATATATTGATCCCAGCTTTACGAGTACCAGATTTTGCCCCCTCCTGTGCACATAATGAAATAAGTTCATGAACAGTCAGGGAAGATAATAGGCATTCTTTCCCTTGTTCATGTGTGACGTCACGGCAGCATTGAAGAGGGTATCCACCACTTCATTTGGAGGAAATCAGACTGCAGCGACTGCTATTTTTGTCTGCACTGATATCATATTATATAACAAGGTCCAGATAGAGTGGTAAAAGGAGCAGCTATTGAGTATTTGTCCAAACCTTTGTTCCATCACATTACCTATAAATTTTGGAGGATCAAAAAAAAAAAAAAAGAAAAGAAACCCGACAGCATCAAAAACGAAGTTGAATAATTTTTAAAAAAAGATAATATGAAAGTTTGTTTGACGTAATTTGGTTGTTGTTCTGATGTAGCCTAAGTTATACACACTTTACAACAACTTGCTAGTTTAGAGGTGGGATCCAATTGTGTGTTATGTCTGTCTTCACTAGAATTGATTGGGAGAGAGATGGGGGGGGGGGGAGAAGGAGAGTAGGAGAGAATCAGACAGACAAATAGACATTCAAAGTGATGTGAGGGTGTGAAGGGGGAGGGGGGTCCGTTGTTTTCTATCAGAAAACTGCTCACATCTAGATATTCATAAAATTACCGTCATCAAGTGCAGGAAAGGGGGTTGTGGGGTTAAAGATTTCACGTGTTTTGCTGTTGTCACTAAGACGGGTCAAAACAAGAGTCTGGCGGAAAAAAACACAAACACAGAAAAGAAAAAAAAAACCTTGTTTCCAGTACGAGGCTTCCAACATTAGTCGAGACGCTTAAACTATTGTGGGTCAAGAATAATGAGCGATAACCCACTGAGAGCGATTCTAAATCACAGGGGATGTAGTGTCATAATGTTTCAGGTTGTGCTTCATTGTGGACGTCTTTACTATCACAGTCACAAGCCATGGAGGTGCTCATCACAACAAATGGGAAGGTTGGTGTCATGGTTGACAGCTGTTGATTGTGATACGACAAAGACTCTTATCAAACAACAGTTTGGAGATACTTCACAATGGGATGTATGATGACGGTTTCAAGAGTCTTGAGCTCCGAAGGAAGTACGAGCGTATGTAAAGTTAGTATCGATTACCCCAAAAACAAATGGTAATTCTGCCTCTTCAAAGGAGCTGCTCGCTATACTTGAGTCAGAAAATCTATAGTTTGGTAAACTATACAGGTAAAATTGCTAGCTATTCCAGTGTCCTCCCGTTTTGAGTCAGTCACACAAAATTTTAGCCCCC
>NW_004798625.1:54498-57088 GCF_000002075.1 Aplysia californica | reverse complement strand
CCTCCCTCCCTCCCTCCCTGTCTTTATCTCTCTTCATAAGCATAGCACGACAGTTCCAGCATGACCAGTATTAGTAGCAAAATATTCTTAATCTAAAAAAACCCTCACCTCTTTCTCTGTCGACGCTTTTGTCAATCAGTTTCAACTCAATACTGCACGTCTTGTTGTTTAAGTTATTATTACTTACCTGAATCTTAAGGCAGTCTATTTATACGCTGTTTTGAAATGCATGTTTACACAAGCCGATTCCAAGTTTAAAATTTTGCTGGTTTGGATCTGTTACTTAGTACGACTTGCAAGAACAAAAATATGAAAAAAGATTTATTACTCAGAGTTTATTTAATTCCCATCAAAGCCAGCCACGTATCATGTTGGCTCGACTCTGAAACTACTTTTGTTGTAATGGAAATGGATTTGTCTTACTGACCAGGAAGATGACATTCAACTCCTAAAGCAACTTCAACAAAAACAACAACAGCCGCAACAACGACACTTGCAACACAACATGGTCGTATAAGAACCGAGAGTTTGAAGTGACACAAGAGAGTAACTTGCACAAACAAGGAGCAGAGATGAAGACGACAACTGTTTTCTAGGAAAAAGAGGGGCAAACCACATCAGAGCACCCGTTCTACATTTTTTATCTTTAGTGTTTTTGGATAGCTAGATCTAAATCGTGCAGAGGATTCCGGTGGCTGTAGTGTAACAGACATGCGCTCTGCCGAGGCACCCAGAAGACACGAGTTCTATTCCTGCAAAGGGATTTTTTTCCGAGAGTTTTTCTGTTGGTTTGTTGTATCCCTCTCAGCCTGGGACGGCCCTGACAGCCAGGGCCAAAGCCCATCTCCTAAATGACCTAACTTGTGTCGATGTTGGCGTAAAAACACATACTTTAAAAACAGAAACGGCTGTCCTATCATATAGTCTAATTCCCCGTTAAACGATATAGTATCTAAGTTGTTCCTATACCATGACAGCAAAACTGTTTGAAGTCTTTTGTGTTTTTGGACAACCGGGTCATAGGCAAGTAGATGGCGGTCAGGAATCGCTTTGTCAGTGACAGTCAGATTGTTAACTGCTGGTTTGATCATAGATGTAATGAGAAGATCCAGTATATGACCACAATAGACTGTGTAGGACTAGTCACCATTATTTTCTTTTTAAGACCATTAGTCTTTACTCCTAAAGGTATATAGTGTTATTTTCAAAATGTAAATAACTGTTTAAGCTATTGCATTTTTTATATGATTCTTTATCTTCAACCATTGCGACTTGCAAAGTAAAACCAAGATGTGCTGTGAATTAACGTTAAAGCAACAAGCTTGTGCCATACGCTCTCATGTGACCTTATATAGCTGTGAGCGCCGTAAACCTCTTACCAAAACAAACACAATGAAGTGGAGCGTGTCGAAATCACGAAAAAAAAAGAATGAAAATAAAACGCATAACCTGCTGTTTAGTTTGATTGTGCGCATTGACTGGCCATTGTCTGGTTCCTCTTCTTACTAGTATCGGATTTAGATGAATTAAACATTTTGCATTAACACACTGTACCGCATGAAATTTTTCAATTTTGGTTCTCCTGAAAACCTCGTATTTAGACCTACGGCAATACAATGAATGGCGTCAAGGATATGTAAAAATGATACACAAACACACACACACACACACACACACACACACACACACACACACACACACACACACACAGAGAGAGAGAGAGAGAGAGAGAGAGAGAGAGAGAGAGAGAGAGTACGAGAGAGAGTGAGATAGAAAGAGAGAAGACAGAGTGAGAGATAAAAAGAGAGAGAGAGAGGGAGAAGCGAGAGAGACATTTCTCAGAACACTGTTCGAAGTGGAGTACTGTGTTAATTAAATAGAAGTTAGTTAGCGTCCGGCTGGGATGAGAATGGAAAAGGGGAGAGGGCAGGGGTGGGGATGGTGATGGTGATGATGACGATGATGATGATTTGTTTATCCTATTCAATGTTGGTAAAACGCCCAAAGCTATTATCTATTATAATAATTAGGTCGGATTGTTTGAAGAAATTTAATTGTCCTCCGTGGGGAGAACTCGAAACTTGGAAATTTCAAATATAATAATATTTCAACTCCAGGAAAAGAAAGGGCTTTCAACAAACATACATTTATGATCCCCGAGGTACAAAACAACACGATATTGAAAATATTAAAGAAATTGCAAGCCATTTCACTACATCCATCTCCCTGTTTATTCCACATGCTGACGTAGGTTGTTCTCATTAACGTAAGGATAATCCCTGTCGTTTTCTACATTTCTTAATTTGTATTCCATGTTCTGTCTTTGTCTCCCTCTTAATATTGGGCAAAAAAAGAGCGATGTTCGGCCAGTGGACAGGATGCCACAGAAAGCTTTCCATTAGACATTACCTCCTCTTCTAATAGATACACATCTTACAACTGATTTGGATAAGGGGGAAACAAGAGATCAGACTCCTATGAGACCACCTATGAAGGGAGGTCAAAAACTGGGTGGAGAATCCTTTTCTCATCTATCTTCATCGATCTGGATCTCTCTCTCTCTCTCTCTCTCTCTCTCTCTCTCTCTCTT
>NW_004798625.1:52469-53516 GCF_000002075.1 Aplysia californica | reverse complement strand
ATCATCATCATCATCATCATCATCATCATCATCATCATCATCATCATCATCATTATCATCATCATCATCATCATTCTTTGCGTTCCTTTCCTTGATTTTAGGAGTAGTCGACTGCTGAATCTTCAACCTGCAGTGCAACTGATTATTACGTATGTGACCGTTTGTCCTGCTTAATGGGGCTCTTGCCTTCAGGCTGCTATTCTGATTTCGAAAGTACTCTATATTTTTTTCTATATTGACTAAGGTACGTTCAGTTTTTGTTGGAATGAATTTTAAATTTTGTTCTGGTGGCTGACGAAGCCTAATCGATTTTAGGAACACTAAGTATCTTTTAATTGGGGGGAGGGGGTAACAAATCAATTAAACATACCGCTATAGATAAAATAATATGCGAGTCATTGTTGTAAAATAATGAGATTTGTAAAAAGTAATGTAATCGAAAAAAATCAACATTTTGGTTTGTTTTGGGTTCAACGTCTTTATTTTCACTAAAAACACATTCCTCCATGGATTTACGGAAAGGCATTGATCAAAGGCACATAAAATTAATTTGTGGTTTGCAATAACACCACAGCAGTTAGAAGTGACCAAACCTTGGCGTCCATTTCCTCGTTAGTTTTACCTCTGGCTCCAGGCTACCACCTTATCTTTCATTTCCAAATACCTTGACTTATATTCAAGACAGAAATATTTTTTAAAAAATATATAAGCAAGGCAAATATAATCAATAACTCAATATGCTCCAAAATTGACGCGTGCTTGATTCCACAGTGTCGTGACAAATAAAATATGACATCAAATAATTATGTTTATTTGAAACACGTTTTCTTGGCTTCAGGCCTGCCCTTAGCACAGTACAGTTGGTATCATGCTGGAATAAACAGCAGATTACCCTGGTTCGAATCCCAGAATAAAAGTTCTTGAAATGGGGTCTTTTATGGAGTTTTCGAGGCTTCAAATCGATCGGGTGTTGAAAATTTCAAGCCCGTCTCTTAAAGACACAAGTAATGTTGATTCGGACGTTGAACATATACACTTACACTCCCC
>NW_004798625.1:50365-52125 GCF_000002075.1 Aplysia californica | reverse complement strand
TTCTTCTTCTTCTTCTTCTTATTATTATTATTATTATTCTTTTTCTTCTTCTTCTTCTTCTTTCCTCAAACAGCAAAATACCTAATATTATTATGCATGCCCGTTCAGAGCGACCCCACAATTTCCCACCTTTACTGCACAAATACATAACCTTCAATTATCTCTACAGTTTGCCCCGGTGGCCAGGATTTTGTCTGGTCGTCCGGTGTAATCAGTTTGTGTCTCGTTTGCCAGATTGTCTGGCCGGCTGGTTCATCAAGTACAGTTCTGCATCGTTTACTGCACGTGCTGTCTCTTGTCCAATGGACGTGCTCATTTTGACTCTCTAAAGAGACCAATCAGGGACGGAATTTATTATCACATTTTCTTTGATGCTGCTCCGCTTTTTCTCTTCTCTACTACTCATGTATCCGAGTGCAAGTGATTTGGTTGTGGATTTTAATTTCGCCTTCTCATTTCCCCTCATTGGCACGCCCTGTCTCTCTATCAGTTGTCGCTCACGTGCTCTTTCTCTTTTCTTTTCTCTCTTCTTCTGTCGTGTTTACTTTCATCTCTCTTTCTTGTCGGTCATTTACACTATGTCTCTTTCTCTCTCTCTCACACTCTCTCTCGGCCTTTTCTTTCTCTTCTCTTCTCTTCGTTTTCTTTGCCATGCTCTCTCTCTCTCTCTCTTTGTCTTTCTTTTTTACTCTCTCTATCTTTTATTTTTACTTTCTCTCTTTCATCTCTTTCGTTAACTCACTTTACCTCCCCCATCTCTCCTTTCTGCCCTCTTCTCCTCACCCCCTCTCTCTTCCTCTCTATCTTCCTTCCCCTGCTCTCTCTCTATCGCTAACTCGCTCTCCCTTTCTTTGTATTTCTTCTTCTGTTTCTCACTTTTTGCAAAAGAAAAACAAAAAAGAGGAAGAAGGAGAAAAAGTCGAAACGAGACCACAATCGAGAGAAAGAGAGGGAGAGATAGCGAGACAGAGAGAGTGTGAAAGACGGAGAAAAAGAATACAGAGAGAGAAAAAAAAGGTACATGTGAAAGAACCAAGAGAGGGAATAGAGAGAGGGAGACAGAGAGAGATAAAGAGAGAGAGAGGGGATGTGGAGAGATAGACAGATATTGCGAGAGAGAGGGAGAGAGAGGGGGGTGGAGAAAAAGAAGGGGGAGGGGATGTTTGTGGTGTCTTATCTGATAGGCTTTTTCTGTTGTGTCCATCCGATTTATAAATAAGTATTGTCATTGTCATTGTTATTGTCATTGCCATAGTTATTGTCACTTTTTTTGTTTTGTCCTTAGTCAAGTTTTTAAAAATGTGAACACACTCTTAAGTAAAGGCTGCAAGTGTTTAGGTAAGGAGGAGGGCTGCTTCGGGCAAATATTTTCGGACATGACAGAAACTAGGTCATGACATACTTGCACTTATTTTGTCAGAAAATCGCGCGCATAGTTTGGACCTTCAATAAGTTATTTTTAGAGGCACCAGCTATTCATGTCCAGGTGCTGTTTTAGCTGCGCATACTCCTGGCCTGTCTACAAATTGATTTCTTCCGGCTGTGCAGACCTCAAAGATATTGCGTTGTCTCCCTTGTCTTGGGAGATCTTTCGCTCAACATGGTACAGACCTACCATTTTAAACAGTGTTCTCATTTGGGAACTTTTTATTCGAGGGGGAGTGGGGGTGTAAAAATAAAATCAGTTAGGGGGGATCCATTGTTGACATTGTGTCCCCTCCCCTTCTTTATGTATTTCACCTCCACCCTACCCCCCCCCA
>NW_004798625.1:44338-48555 GCF_000002075.1 Aplysia californica | reverse complement strand
AGGAGGAGAGGAGGAGAGGAGGAGGAGGAGGAGGAGGATGAACACTTGGAAGGACAGGAGGAAGAAGGGAAAAAAGGTGCAGAGGAAATATAAAAGAAAAGAAAGAAAGAAGAAGGAAAAGTAGACAACACCACCACCACCACCATCATCATCATCAACAACAACAACAATAACAACAACAACAACAACAACAACAACAACTTAAACAGAAACAAGAACAAACAATGACAATAGACCCGCTCCTTTCAGAACAAAATGTGGAACACATAATTACCAAGACAAGAAAAACGTATTCCTTGGAGACTGTGGTTTCTCCCCTCGGTTGTTCACAATTCTGTCATGTCCTAAAAACGTCAAGTAAACGCGGCCGTGCCGAGGCCACTAACTAGTAAACACTATCGGAACTGGACAGAGAATAAC
The DNA here is from genome assembly GCF_000002075.1 of Aplysia californica. Classification (NCBI taxonomy): domain Eukaryota; kingdom Metazoa; phylum Mollusca; class Gastropoda; order Aplysiida; family Aplysiidae; genus Aplysia; species Aplysia californica. Next base: position 48,135 of record NW_004798625.1, on the reverse strand, counting down.
AACTGAGCAATTTCAACCTTCGCTCAAAACCCCCCAAAAAGTCTGTCAAGAACTTCGCTGTTATAAAAATAGTAATTTTAAATTTCAAAACTGAGAAAAGAAATGTTTGCTGAAACAAAACGTCAATTCGATATCAGTGAATTTGTGTGCTTTTGACAGGGTTTTATTTTGTTTTCCTACTTTTTTTTTGAGTTTTGTTTTGTTTTTAGATGTTTTTCTTTCTTTAGTTTGTTGACTTTTTGAGTTTTTCTTATTGTATCAAAATCGGGTAAAAGCAATTAACTTAGTTTTCTCGTTAGAGCAAAAAGAAAACTGACAAGCAGGGCTGCGGTTCGAGAACACAAGACCAGCTTTCTAAACTGAGCATGAACACAATCGAGAGACGTCAACTCTGATTAGGAAAGGCGCGCCATAGGGAACAGACAACGCATATTCTGGTAAGGGAGAGGGGGAGGGTATGGGGTGGGGAGGGTGGATGCTATACCTCGGGAGAGGCAGGAAGGTGCCCCACTGGTTGGTTCTACGTCTTCTTTTTCCTTCGAATATTTTTTTTTTATTTCTAACTGTGAATGATGGGAAGATGCCTCTAGTTGGTTCCACTTTTTCTCTTTTCCCTTGTGGGGTCGGTAGTCTGGTGGCTAGACAATGGGACTCGTAATTGTGAGGTTTCGAGCTCGGGGGTTCGAGCCTAAGGCCCGACGTTGAGTCCTTGGAAAAGGCACTTTACACGAGTTTTCCTCACTTTACCCAGGTGGGAATGGGTATCTCGCTATAGACAGCGAAAGAGCGTGTCAGTATGTTTATGTTTTGAGCCTGTATGCTTCCCAGGAATGGTATCGGGTTTGCTGGGTTAATAATAACGATTTAAAGTATTTTTCAACGAAAATTTGCACTATACAAATGATATCTACTATTCTTTAATCATAATTTCAGTCTGTGAGTGGTTATAGGGCGTCACGTGTAGGTTTTCTTACTTTTCTTTTCGTCTGTGTTCTCTTTCTGTCTGTCTGCGGATGGTAGATGGCTCCACTACTTCTTCCCTTCCCCACTGATGTTTGTGTCTGTCGGTCGTTGGATGGCCCCACTTGTAGAATATTATACTTGTTTTCTTTTCCCCTGTTGTTGTTTCGGTCAGTTTGAGTTGCTGGAGGCCGCTACTGGTAATACATGTATCTACTTTCTTTTCTTTCCCTCTGTTGTTTCTGTCTGTGGGTGTTTGGATGAAATCACTGATAGGTTTCACGAACGCTTCCTTCCATCTATTGTCTCTGTCTGCCCCTGGGTGGTTGAGATCCGCCACCAGAAGCGTCTGCTTCTTTCCCTCCTCTCTGTTGTTGTTTCTGTCTGTCTGTGGGTGGTTGGCGGGCGCCACAAGGAGGTTCCACTTCTTCTTCTCGTTTTTTTTTCTGTCTCATTTTGTATCACTTAGCCCCTACCAGCCCCGTCTTTGTGTCAAAAAGTTTCTCTTCATTAAAATGGATAAACTAGAACAAACACACCAAAAACCCCCACAAAAATCCCCACCCCGTGAAGTGGTCAAAATTCCAAACAACACTCGAGAAAAACACGACAGAAACAATAACTAGTAGATCTATCAAAACATGCGCGAACAGCAGAATGTCCCTGCTCTGTACAAAAATGTCGGCACCAGCTTATTCTTTCTTTTGGAGGGAGGTGGGAAGAGTGTAGACGGGGTAGGGGCTGAGAGAGAGAGAGAGAGAGAGAGAGAGAGAGAGAGAGAGAGAGAGAGAGAGAGAGAGAGAGAGAGAGAGAGGGGAAGAAAGGGGGAAAGAGAGGGAGAGGGAGAGGGGGGGGGGAAGAGTGTGTTTTTCTGTACTCAAACAACGTCTTTCCCTGTATGAAACGACCGTTATTGTGTTGATGTGCCCCTCTTTCCCTAGACCGATTTCCTGACACGCCGACCCTTGTCCCTTGTGACGTGAACTGTGTTGGTGTCGCTACCTCACGATCGAGGAAATCTCGGTCCGGTCCAGTCCCAAACCACAGAGAGATCTTCGTGAGACATGGAGATAGGACTAACGCTAACACTAAAACTCAGCTGACAGTTAGTGAACGCATAATATCTCCTCAATGATTATTTACATAAACACCATCGCACATCGTCACTTACCACCAGCTTGTGGGTGATTTGCGGCTGGCGGGTGCTCCGGTGTGGTTTGCTTCTTTTTTCCTGTCAAACATCTATCGTCTTTATCGTCTTTATCTCCCCTCCTGTGGGTGGTTGGCGGGTGCTCTGCTGTCGTTTGCTCCTTCTTTCGTATCAAACAACTTTACTGTCGTTTTTATCTATCCTCCTTCTTTTTAATGGTTGTTACTCTCTCGTAACACCTCTAATTTTCGGCACTTCTATGACCTTATTGTGTAGCAAGTGCCGTGCAACTCTTTCTAAAACTAAACCACCACCATCATATCTAAAATCATCATTGCTCTTAGATTCTTGACATACATTAATAATATTCCTTTCATCTCTCTCTGTAACAATTACATGTTATAATAATTATTTACGGGTACGTGTACTTAATACACTATTGGACACTATCAGCGCGTATATGACCTTATTCAGTTGCGAGCTTCGTAAAACTCTTACTAAACTAAACTTACTAAACAAAGGACATTATCATTCCCACCTTTTCTACTAATCAGATGGGATCACTCTCATAGAAATGAGCACGGCACAAAAAAGACCATCGAGAGATTGTTTTGAGGTGTAACCAGAGATCACGGTTACTACGCAGTGGTTTTCAGTTTCAATAAGAATATGAATTATTGTGTACGCTTCTCGCAGCACAAATAAGTCATAATCTAAGCACCAGACGTTAGAAATATTCCTAGAGAGTAACATACAAAGAAAACAAGGCGGATAAGGTCGATAGACAGGACGTTTTTCGCAGGGGAAAAACAAGCAAACCACACGAGACAAAAGCCAATCACCCTCGATTGCTTCTCTATTTCGATTGTGCCCTATTTTAATGTTGCAACTGGAAGAACAGGTCTTTCGTTTGTTTTTTCTTTTTCTTTGTTCTAAAAAAAGCTTTTATTTAATGATGTCGTCCTGTTAATCCTAATTATAAAGATTTCCTCCGGAAATCGATCACATCCATTACTACAAATTTAGAAACGAATGATGCTTTCTTAAAACTGTTTTTTTTTCTCGGAAAGTTTCTCTTTGTGTGCTTGAATTCTTTTCACGAAAAACAATTAAATGTTTTAAGCAAAACATCGCCGATTTGGGAGAAAATCAAAAGAGTGCGGCGCCAATATCTCCCATGGGTGGTGATATCTACGTAGATCTAGTTGGTTCTTGTGTTTTTATCCTTTCGGCCCACTGGTCAGGACTTCGACATTACGTAACTATTTGGGTAGGAATCGTTACGTTTCTAGTGTTCTTTACGCCAGCAAACATTGTACAACCATCATCTCTTAAAGCAATCATACAGCGTCAGCAGCCGTCTGACAAAACAATCATACAACTATTGAACAAAACAATCATAATATAGCACCAACAATCATCTAACATATTACAATCATACGTCACCAAGTACTACACCAACCACAGTCAGAGTACCAACAAACACTATGGTGTCCTGGATAAATAGGGGATGGGGTGGGGTGGGGTAGGAACCGGGTTTTTTGTGTTATAAAAGATGGTGCACTCATCTCTAACATTTCTACACTGCATTCACGTAAGCACTGCTGGGCAGGGGCAAGAAGAAGAAGAAGAAGAAGAAGAAGAAGAAGAAGAAGAAGAAGAAGAAGAAGAAGAAGAAGAAGAAGAA
>NW_004798625.1:34144-42491 GCF_000002075.1 Aplysia californica | reverse complement strand
CAATTTCATTTGATGGGCACAATTTGGACAATACGAAATAAAGTGAAATTCGTCTGCAATGTTATGAGAGTTATCACTTTTTATAATGGATTTTCTGAAAACTAATAACCACACATCAAAGTAGAATAAATATGAGTGGTTGATGGGCGCTCTGCTATATTTTGCTCTTTCTTTTCTATCAACCATCTATCGTCCTTATCTCTCCTACTTTTTCCTTTTTCTTCGTAGTTACTCTTTGTAAAAATTCCAATCTTCTACACTTACACGACTCATTTAAGTCTCTAGTGCCGTAAAACTCTAAAAAAAATTAAACCAAAACCAATCGAAGTTCTTTTTCTAACCTGTATTCCGTCAACAGTCTTAGATCTAGATCTACAGCACGGCTTTGCACAACATACTTTTATTATTTTAAACTGATAATTTTCAGATTTTATTGCTTAGCCCAGGTTAATTGAAAATCTCGTATCTAAAACAGATGAATTTTTCATTGAAACTTTAATTTTTGGGTGCAAAATCTTGCTTATATAATCAAACTTATAGATCTATACGGCAGATTTTTCAGGAGGCGAGCTTGTTTAATCCTGTCTCTCTTAAGCAACTCGAGTTGTGTAGATGATATCGCCACAGAAAGTAAAAGATACTTCAAAACAAATTAGTCAGACATGGGACAGGAAAGATTATATAAACCAGTCAAGCGTACACAGTTATTTCGTCTATTATTTTTATTCTATTTTATTTTTTTAAATTAATTAATTTTTTTTAATTTTTTTTTTTTTTGGGGGGGGAGGGGAGTACTAATGGCAGTTTTTGGATATATTTTCTTTTGTTATTTTTTATGGGGAGGTCTTTTCGTTACAATTTCCGTGCTGATTGATACTGTCTCTTCCAACCTGTTGTTAATAAAGTCTAATAACGTTTCTGCTCGATTCTGCTGAGTCATCATTAGTCCTAAACGTTCACTGGACCGCCTAGACAATCCCGAAGCAATAAAGCAATTACTTCACAGCGAGCCTATTAATGGCCGAGGAAAAAAGTGACCAAAAAAAAGAAACAAATAAAAAATTATTTTAAAAAAAACCTAAGTTGCCCTTACTCTCAACCAGAAATGTAAAGAATAATGGAACTGAAATCAAAAGAAGAGCAAAAGAAAAAATCAAGCCAAAAGACATCTTTTTGTGTGTCTCTCTCTCTCTCTCTCTCTCTCTCTCTCTCTCTCTCTCTCTCTCTCTCTGTCTCTAGTCTAAAATATATCGTGCGTTAGTAAGATTTTGTGAGCGACTATAATTACTTCTAGTTAATTACTTCAAGCTAAATACGCGTAACAACTTCTGTTCTTTAGTTTGCTTGAGTCTCAAGTAGCACAATGATGGAATAACGGGTGGCAGGAGGCGATAGGTCCTACTTCTTTACTTTTCCTCTGTAGTGTCTGTCCGTCTGTCGTACTTTTGTCCAGCTTAAAATGGCCATTTTGCGTGTCAATGCGACGGAATAAAGGTCATTTAGTGCTCTGGCGGTGTACGAAAGAAAGACAAACGTCAGGGGAAAGAAAAATATTGGAAGTGCCTGTAGCACCGATCCCCTCTTCACAGAGAGATTATTTGCATTTTCTCAAGCCGAGAATATTTCTGAGTGTTCTAGCGTCTGCTGGGGTAATAACAACTGTAACGCGCCTAGAGCATTCTGTAGAGCAGGGATATGCACATAAAAAGCACTTTCTATGACCTAATCGTGTTGCCAGGGTCGTAGAACTCCAAGCAAAACAAAAACTAATCATTAAACGAGTCGTAAATACCCATGAGCTGGGGAAAAGGGTTCTTGATGTCTTACATTTCGCCTCCTAAGAATTACTAAGTTATGTATAACATTTTGGGACTGTTTTGAGTCCAAAAACTAAATGTCTATCTGCTTTATCCAAAATCGTAAGATTATTCGAAGTAGTTATCAGGATATTCAAAGAACTGCATTAAAGAAAACTTGACTAGATATGAAACTCAAAATCTTGGACGTCAAATTTCCCAAAACTAGATACTGAGCAGATAGAACTTTCTAATTCTGAGGTAGAGATTTGACACCAATTTGAATGCATGTCATATTCTTCTTCTCAGTCCACATTGTCTACTGGAGACTGTGGTGTAGCGGTAAGGCTCTTCGCTGAAGCATGCACGCGACATGGATTCGATTCCTGTGGGGAACTTTAGTATTGTTTTGTTTTGTTTTGGGGTTTTTTAAATTATTTTTTTTCGTTTGTTTGTTGTTGTCTTTTTCTTTTTTGCCTGGGTGGGAGGCAGTGAGTAGGAAGGGCTTTGTTTTGTTTGTTTTTTTGTTTTATAATTCAGTATCTCCAACTATCTGGTGGGATACTGCATCTTAGTTTGCCTGGGTTAACACTGCCCCGAAGGGTTGAAACCACCTGCCTCCTACGGGCTTTACGTTGTGTCGGCAGGATGTGGAAAACACTGGTATTTTTTTAAAAACCCAACAAAACTCAATGTACTATACTTTCATCAGTGGATGTTATTTGACATCCATTTTGATATCGCTACCACCACCAGCCACACCACCAGCCAGCACAGCTGAAAGGATCAGAAAAGTGTGGACAGATACACAATGCAGGGCGGATGCTTGGAATGTCGCTACCTCAGAATTACAAAGTTCTATCCGGCATTTTCGATCGTTTTGGGTTACTAAGATCATTATGCCAGAAACCAATTTAATGTTCAATGCTCCATCAAAATCAAAATATTTTTTGGGAGTCGTGATCAAGGTGTTCAAAGAATTACATTCGAAAAAGTTTGAAACATTGTGAAACTCAAAACGGTTGACGTCAAATTTCTCAAAACCAGGTACTGAGCAAATAGAAATATCTTAATTCTGAGGTAGCGGTGTCTGTCTGGTAGGTCCCGCTTTTGTCATTTTTTAAACCCCTTTGACACAGTTTAGATTACATGGAGGGAGGCTGCGACCCTGTCTGCGGGGCCAATCCAGGCTAAGAGGAATACAACGTCCCCACCGAAAGACAGATATACTCGATAAATATTCTCCCCACTCGAGACTGAAACTTGAGTCTTCTGTATGCAATGTTGAAGCGTCCAACCGCTTCAACACAGAGGCCGAGTGTCTATGTTTTTTTCGGTTTCATTAATTCCTAAATAAATTTGATTTTCCTTTTCTAACGCTTTACCGTCTTTTTAAGCCTGCTAAATTTGAGAGTGTTAAAGCGGTTTTTTGTTGGGGGGAGGGGAGGTTCTTTGTAAACTGTCTGTGCTGTCAGCGAGCTGAAGAGTTTGCTTCCAGTAATGACTCTTCAGCGTAAACTGTTAGCTCAGAGAAGATTGTTTGCCTAATGCGTCCGCTGAAAACCTTAATGTTCAGTTCCGAGTCGTCAGAGCCGTAACAGTCTCTCTCTCTCTCTCTCTCTCTCTCTCTCTCTCTCTCTCTCTCTCTCTCTCTCTCTCTCTCTCTCTCTCTTGAACATGCACCGCCCATGTCATGTCGGTGGATTCCTGTTAAAGTTTCCTCTCTGTGTTCGTTGTCAGATTTTAAACAGCAAATAAAGACATAGCCCAGAGCGTTTGTTTAATCGTCGGCGTCCCACTTTTACCGTGTATAAGCCGAATTTAGGTCAAACATTTTTATATTTTTTTGTTTTCGTTTACTTTATTTCTTATTTATTTTGTCTATCTATTCATCTATTTATTTATTTATTGATCCATTTATTTGTGTAGTCGTTTTTTGTTTGTTTTTTCACTTTTAAGCTGAACGGGACATTGCATCGTTGTCAGACTTGGTTATTGGCCTGACAGACAGGATAAAAGCCAGGCACTTTATTAATTTAACTTGGGTGGGTTTTTTTTATTAGCAACTACAGCACCAGCGCAAAGACACATAGATTGGAGGCATTCTGTTTTGTTACAGTTTCTCAGCTTGTACATGGTACCGGGTCTTGATATCTGCACTATACCCTACTTTTAAAAATTCGTTTTGTAACTGGGCGCCGCGAGTAGATTCGTCTTATATTTTCTGTCCCCTGCCGCTTTTTTAACTGCACAACATGTTTGTTTGGTTTTGTTTTGCTTCGTTTTTGTAAACAAATTTATCTATATTGTGATCGGCGTTTTAATCTAGAAAACACCAAGGCCACTTCAGTTAAGGTAAAGGAGGCGACGTGCTTACTTTGATCTGTAGTCAAAGAATCTTTCTCCGCGCACGAAACGTCACATCCGATCTAATATAAAGACCCAGCCCCTCGATGAGGGAAGGAAAAGGGAAGGGGTAGTTTAGGTGAAAGCGGTTGTGGGGGGTGGGGGGGATGGTGAGTGGAAAAGAAGACAGTTATGAGGAAAGGAGAGAGCTGAGAGGGTGGTTGCCATGGGGAAGGTGGCAGAGAGAGCCGGACAACTTCCTTAATACGATACTTTTGTTGGCCCCTTTCCGGATAAAATTGTATTAAAACAAAAATAAAATCCCGAAAGCCTACGTGTGGTCAATTCTTTTGTTTGAATTCAAAAGTTGGACTTTAAAACAGAGAACAGAGAGAAGACTGGAAGCCGCTGAAATATGGCATTTATAAAAGGAGAATGCTCAGAATCTCACGGAAAGAGAGGAAAACAAAAATAATTGCTCCAAATGACAGGTTGTGATATATGTATAACCCGAACCATAAGGAAAAGACTCTTAAATTCTCTGGTAATATTAGTAGATCAAAGTATGGACAAGAAAAACTGCTGTTGAGTGGAACGGTAGAGGGGAAAAGAGCAGAGGAAGATAAAGAACAGCATGTACAGATGGCCTGTACACCTTTGCAACATATAACACAACATGGAGAACCGAGCTGATCAGGAAGGAATGAGGTACTATGAATGCCAATGTCTGTTTCAGACCTGACATTGGGGGCTCTCGTGGCCTAGAGGATAAGGTGTTGGCCTCTCATTCAAAGGTCCCGGGTTCGATTTCGGGTAGCGACCAAAAAAATTTTCTTCTCTAAAATTGTCTCCTTTCACATCCTTTCCTGATCTCTAACAATGTTCTGTTGTCTGCTTTCATTTCCACTTTCTGCCCCCACCCCCTCACCTCCTTTGCCCCCTCCTCTGGGCTCCTGACTCTTTCTGCAGCCTTTCTACTGCTACTCCTTGGCTCCTCCTAACTGCTGTCTTTCTGCCACACCCCTGATCTTCTGGTAGGAAAGATCTACACCTAGCCTTCTCGGACAAGGGCGAACAATCTCAGAGGGCCCGTGTGCAAGTTGCGCACGAAGATCCCTTGGTGGTCTAAAATCGATAAGAGTAGGCTTCGGCCGCCACCCGGGCAAAATTCAAAATTTCCTACCAACGAAAATGTATTAGGTGTGTCCCGCGCGCTCATATGACCTTATGCAGTTGCGAGCGCCGTAAAACCCTATACTAAACAAACAAAGACCTGACATTTGATAAAGAAGTTACCTTACAATGTCGAGATGAGAAGCGAACGTCTTATATCTCTTGTTCGTTGTATCGCTTGTTGTATCCTATATTATTTTTGTCAAATATTTCTCTGACCCCCCCCCCTAGCCCTCTTTTCCAGAGCCTGCACATACTTCTATATCTATCTGATATCAGGCTGTATACTCTTGCTGCTACACTGTCAGGAAGTAGACTTGACAGATATCCAAACCATTTAATGTGTTGTTTGTCTATGTACTCTAAGCAGGGAGTCGAGCCAACTTGATTTCTCACATTTCGTTCCTCAAGGGAAGGGAATAGATGAAAAAGACAGAAGGGAAGGGATGAGGGGTTAAGAAGGAGGAGAACGAGGCAATGAATAAGCCGGAGGGAGTGAAGGAGTAAGAAGAAGGAGGGGGTGAAACCAATAGGCGGAAGAGGGTGAGGGAATAAAAGGGGCAGGGGATGGAACGAGTGCGCAGAAGAGGGGGAACGAATGAGAGGAGAATAGGCAGAGGAGCGGGGGTGAGAAGAGAAGGTTATGGAATGAGTAGGCAGGAGAGGATGAGGGAATAAGAGATGGGGGGGGGGGGGGGGGGGGGGAAGGGGGGGGGGGGGGGGGGGGGGGGGGTGAGAATCAGGAGGCAGTGAGATGATGAGGGCAGTTATGAAAGAGGGGTATAATAGAGAGGGGAGGGGGTGTCGGATGTGAAGTAGGAACATTAGGAGCAGAAATAACTATTCCAAGACTTGTCGACTTCCTCAGATCCAGTTCCCAGACTGACGCCAGGCCGTAGACAAGGACAGCCATAGAATCCTGCGCATGCGTTCTTCATTGCATGTCGGAGAGCGTAATAACACGGGAGGCATGGCCAGGCTATTGACGTATGACTGGATGTCCCCCAGACACCAAATGGAAATCCATATTTCCCCTGTACCCCTATCTCGGCGACAGGCAAGGTCTACTTTCGGTCTGCTTTACAGCATCTTACTGTTTTAATGCGGGGTATTTTTCTTTAGGTTTTGTTCTTGTTTTTGGTAGTTTGATTTTTTTTCGGGGGAAGGTTTAAACTGGCGATACAGAAGTAGAAGGACGTACAGAGCTCGTTCTAGACAGTACATTTCCCATCTTTTCATTATTTAAAAAATCAGTCGCTGGTATCCATGCTTTGAACTCTTTGCACGTATGGAGAAAGGCGTCTTGCAATCACACGACGAAGACATGAGTTCGATTCCCGTATGGCAAGATTTTTTATTGAGTATCTCAATCATTCTCTTTTGACGTTGTATCCTTCTTAGCCCGAGTTGGCCCTGGTAGGCAAGGTCGAAGCAGCTCGCCTGCTTATCAGTCTTAATTGTGTCTATGGGTGCATCTTTTACCATTGCAGTTACTGTTTTGATACTATTTACTATCATTTTACTTTTAAATTTTTGGGGGGGAAAGCGGGATGGGTATCTATGCGTTAGTCATTTAGTGCCTTTACTATGGACTGATCAGCTAAGCTAGAATCTGAATAGGGTTGAGTGTGGAGATGATAAGAAAAGACAATCGAGTTCTAAAAAGAAGTACGAAATGAATCCGATAATCAAAACAAGAAAAGAACAGAAAAGTGAAGGGGGGTTTGTTAAAGATAAAGAGAATTTATAGAGAATGGATTATTACGAGCTCGTACTTTATTTCTGGTGGGGTGGAGGGAGAGAATAATATGCGTGAGAGAAAGTGAAATAGAGATTACAAATTAATGTTTTAATAATCCCCACCCCCCCCCCCCCCAGCCCACGAACATCAAACCCAGTTTACCGGCGTCAGTCCTAAAATATGGTCGTTCCCATAGCGCACACCATACACAGGTTCAGCTTCGGGTGGGGACTTTTGTTGTTGTTGTTGCTGTTATTTTCTGGGGGGGGGGGGGAAGTCTTGCTGTTGTTTTTTGCTAGATTTTTTATTTGTTTGTTTGTTGTTGGGGGTTTATTTTTCGTTTTTGTTTTTGCTTTTAGTATAAGAATCTCTGCCTGTTTCCTGGGATGCAGTCCGGTTTAGCGTTAACACGCAAGGTTGAAGCAGTGGCCTCCAATGTGACCTATACTGTGTCAATGGAGACATGAAATAACTGAGTCACGACACGGTGGAATCTGGCGCTCGTCTATCTTTGAGCATATGGAGTAATACAACAACAACTTATTAAAAAGAAAAAAATTCGAACAAAATTTCCGAACGTGCAGAAAAGTCCCTATTTTTTGGATTTCATTATCTTGTCGGGTGCCTGATCTCACTTCCAAGCCTCACATTGTGCAAGAATAATTTCCTCACCCTCCTAGCTGTTTCATCTTCCTTATATTACACCATCACATCGGATACCACTGCATTTCATACATTTTCCTAAAACATCCATTCTTCACCTCACTTGGTAAGTGGTTTAAGGGTGCCCAATTCTGTCTGTTTGTCTTTAATTTTCTCGCAATAAACGGGTGTAACTGTGTTGAGAAGCTTCTCAAACAAACAAACAAACTAACAAACAAACAAAAACAACTAAAAAAGAATAAACAAACAAACAAACAAAACTAATGAACAAACAAAGTAATAAGTTTTAGTTTCAGTAAGGTTTTACGGCTCTCGCAAACTGCTTAAGGTCATGTGAGCGCCAAGGGGTGAATGTCAACAGAGAAGTCCAAACGGGGAAACAGGCTTACTTTGATCACCTCTCTAGCCTCAACAGCTCAAAGTGTGCTTTGACAATCAAGGCACCCCGGAAATAACAGTTCACAAGAGAGTGACAAACACACAAAAGAAGAAGAGGACAAAATGACGAAAGTAAGGATGAGGGAAAAAAGCAGTAGTTCCCCCTATGTTGTTTAGGCTCAGTATGAGCATGACATTGATAAATCAGCCCATTTACAATTCCATGGTGCATAAAAACATGTTAATACCC
>NW_004798625.1:31312-33747 GCF_000002075.1 Aplysia californica | reverse complement strand
CCTCTCCCCCTCCCTCTTCCCCCACCAACCAACCCCTGCCCCCTTTGGAAGAAGACACAGTCTCGATAGCACACTCCTCACACAAGGAGGAAGGTTTCCTTTTCTCACGTTCTTCGCTTCCTGTAGCCCTACAGGGCGCCGGCCAAATTGGAATCGTGGTTTGGGGAGAGAAGGGCCAGCTTATTATAACTCTCTAGACGGCAATTTCCCCGCAACTCCTCGCGTTTCCTGCATCTTTTCACTCAGAGTTATCGTCCCCTTGCCCCGCCGGCTGCCTCTATGGTCTCATGACGTCACCACAGAAGTTGTTACGCTGAGTACCTTTGATGGCGACATCCCGCATTTATGTTGTGTCCTTTTAGTCGAGAGTCTTTTTGGTTTGGTTGTTGTTGTTTTTTGGTCTTTGTCTTTTGTTTTTGTTTTTGGTTTGGTTTGTTGATTTTTTCTTTTATATATATATATATTTTATTTTATTTTTTGGTTGGTGATGGGCGTTTTCTGTTTTTGTAGATTTTTTGTTTTATTTTAAACCATTTTTGGTAAGATTTTTATTTGGTTGTTTTTTTGGTTTTTAGTGTGATTTTTTACATTTTTTATTCTTTTCTTTTCATTCCCTTAGAGTTATGGATTACTAGTAATGCATCGTAATTGTAGACAGAAGGAGATTTCTTTGCTATCTCACAGACCTTGATGTGGACTAGAGTACGCTCACAAAACTCGGGCTTTTTATTCTGCTTCCGCTATGAACAGGGCATAATCCTATCAGGAAATACTACGATGCCCAAGCCTCCTCCCCCTAAAAAAAACTAATCAGAAAAAGTTATTTAAATTCGGGTTGTTAGCCAACACGTGGTATCTGTGTTTGGGCAGAAAGCCGTGGGATTATGTATCCGAAGAATCAGGCAATGCTCTTTCTACTTTCTACTTTCCCTGTATTTTCCCTTTTAGGGATACAAAAACAACCAAATCAAAGCAAAACGACACACCAATGTTCAGCAGCCGACTGAAATGTTGGTCAGTTTGTCTGTCTTGGTCTATTTGTGATTGGAGGGCGCCACCGGTATGGCATACATCTAGTCCTTCTTTCCTTGTTTTCTATGTAGTTCTTTTTTACGCTCCAACCGACACATTTTGCGATGCAGCGGGGTGAAATCAGGCGCTCGAGAAAATTATCAAACTGAAGAAACTGGCGTTTTTCTACACGTTTGTGAATTTAATTTTTTAATTTTTAATTTTTTTTTAGGGGGGGAGGGGCTCAACACCTTTCAATCCCAAAAACACATTTCTATGTGGATATTACTGAAAAACGTCGATTAAAGGCACAAAGAATGTAAGCTTTCTGGTTCCACGGACTCTCAAACTAAGGAAATAACTAGCTTTGGCGGCCATTTTCTCAACAATTTTACATCTGAAACCAGGTGACCCCCACCTCCTTCATTTGAAAATATCTCAACTTGTATTCTAGATAAATGGATATTATTTTCTTTGAAAGAAAAATAAATGAACAAGCTTTGAGGTGATACCAATAACTCTACATGCCCAAAAATTGACGAGAGCCTGATTCCGCCTCGTTGTGACAAATTTAGATTTTTTAAGAGGCGCAGGCTTCAGCCCTGACTGTAAAGACCAACCCAGTGTGAGAGAGATACACCATCTACAACAGAAAAACCAAGAGACTCGATTATATTACTTCTCCCCAGACAGAAATCGAACTCCGGTCTCCTGCGTCCCACAGCGAAACGCCTAACCGATAACAAAAACCACAGACGCCGGTTCGCACTGAGTAAACTCAAAAACTCCGTGACAGCAATAAGAGATCAGACGGCTCGAGAACTTCCAGATTACCTTATGTTGAGTTACTAGATAAAAATAATGTGGATTTCCCCCCACGGGCATCGTCCATAGCACTCATCATTAACTGTATTTGGAGGTTTCTTAAACTTTTGCAAAATGCCCTTTACGCAAAAATCTCAAGTCTGGATCTTTCTGGAAAAAACCCACACACAAGCTAAAACCTTATGATAAGATTTATCGTGAACATAATGGTTTGTTTGTTTGTTTGTGTGTTGTTTTTTGTGGGTTTTTCTTTTTTCCCAAAGTGCACTGTATCCTATGACATTCAGGATAATAACTTTATTTTTCATTGACACTTCTGTTAACATTTCATTCCGTAGGTTTTGTAGTTAATGGATATAGTGCGTTTTGCCATAGAGCCCTTCATTTGCACATGATATTGAAAAGGAATTGAAAGAAGATGATTTTTGTTCACATTTTTGGACGTTGAAGAGAAATTTGTGGTGACAGTCTCCCAGTCTGTAGCTCATAATGTGTCCTCGACATGTCATCGTGAAACTTGGTGGAGAGACTTTTGTTTTGTTTCGGTTTGTTTCCTTTCTTTTTGACGGGGCGAGGGATGGGGAAGTTGAGCCGGGGGG
>NW_004798625.1:25059-31013 GCF_000002075.1 Aplysia californica | reverse complement strand
CTCTCTCTCTATCTCTCTCTGTCTTTCTCTCTCTCTCTCTCTCTCTCTCTCTCTCTCTCTCTCTCTCTCTCTCTCTCTCGCACGGACACCTTTTTTAACGCATCACACCTGCGTGTGTATATATTCGTGTTTGAACGTACGGTATTTGCCTGTTCTGTTTGTGTCAGCTTTTGGCACAACATTTGTACACATTCTCTTTTCTATACTGTACTTTCCTTTAGGCCTAATGTATTCTCGAAGTGTTCCCTACTGTGTGCGGGGGCTGTCTCGCGAGATATTCCCTCGAGGTGGGGTACGACTAGCTTGTTTCACAGAATAGGAAAATGACAGAGTGCGCTTCGCCTGTTGTTTGACGCTCGTCAATATTAGGACATGTATAGTTATTGGTATCATCCTTGGACTTGTTTATTTGTCTCGCTTTCTATAAAAAGTTCCCTTTTTGTCTTAAATACAAGTCAAAATATTTGCAATTAAAGGTGATTGGTGCCATCTGCTTTCAGTGGACCAATTATCGAGAAAATGGCCATCAAAGTTGGGGGACTTCCAAAGCTTGAGAGTCCTTGAAAACTGAAAATCTACCTTTGCTGTGTCTCTGATCAACGTTTTTCAGTAAAAATCCACACATAAATGTGTTTTTAAATGAACATAAGAGATGTTGAATCCCCCCCCCTAAAAAAAAAGAAGAATTTTCGAACAAAAATTGCCCAACGGCAGTAGAAATGCCAATTTCTTTTGGCTTCATTATTTTACGAGCGCCTGATTTCACCAAGATGCCACACAATTACGTCTTAAAGAGTTAATGTTCATGTACTTATCAAAGACATATCTATTCACCATACAAGACTCACTTAATGTATATTTAATATGCAAAATACCAGTGTATTTGTTATTTATAATCTCTATGTATGTATATTATGCTCCAGTAAGACCTACTCTAACAGCCACCTGAATAAGACAATCACCTGTACAAATGGCAACCTTCCATGTACGACCCTTTTTAGGAGTTTTTTTTTCATTTGTTTTGTTTTGTTTTGTATTGCTCTTTTTTTTTCAATATAATGACAATATTTTAAGAAGTCTATCGAAGTTGGCTACCTTTCTCTCGACATTGGTTTGTCGTCTTATACGAATTGAAACAATGAAAGAGCTTGAAAATTTAGCGCCATTTTCTTTCTGATTAAATTGATTCAAACAAGGCCACAGCAAAGTGCATACAACTCGAAATTGTCAAAGAAGGCTACTCATTATCGAGAGAAAGAGTGGTTGTTCTAGACAGGACGTGAATATCTTGGGTAGTGTCATTATTTTAAAAAAAATATTTTCTTTAATACTTTAATAAGCGCAAGGGAAGAAGTGGGTAGCGGGCGTGAGTAGATGGGATTGTCTTGGACAGGTGTTCGTTGGAGCAGGTTCGAATGTACTGCTGCCGTCCTGTCTGTGTGCAACATGTTAGGCTCCTCACAGTTGCACGCAGAAGATGTCAGTTCGAACTCCTAGTGGGTTTTTTTTCCATTGATTTCTTCTTTTGTCTGTGTGGAAGTCGTATCTTAGTGAGCCCGAGTATGCAAGGTTAAAGCAGCCTACCTGCAGAATAAATTGACGTAATCATGCCGGATACGAGGTAAAAGACTTAAAATTAAATATATGCATATTATCACATTTAATCATATACGTATTGTGACTTGGATTTTACACCCTTTCACGCTATAATAATAAGATTAATCTAACAAATAAATCCACTCTAATCTCATTATCCGACATATTTTGTGGCCTGAGGACTGTTCTTTTTAATAATGAAGTGCCTTGCGCACCCCATCAATACAGCTCGAATAATTTAGCGGGCAGGCTGCTTTTTTAGACGCGTACCGGTAGGTGTTTTATACGCTCCATCTGCACAGTTTAGATCATTTGGATGTGAACATCGACCCTGCCTATCAGAGCTGACCGAGGCTGAGAGAGACACAACATCTCTTCAGAGAGACCGAGATACTTAATATAAATGTACCCCACCCCAGAATCAAATTTGGATCTCCTGCATGCGACAGCGAAGCCACTAACCGTTTCACAGGAAGGCTCGCTTTGGTGGATAAAACGTATTCGATAAAAAGTCCTCTCATTCTGGAATTGAACTGGCGTCTTCTACGAGTGATGGTGATGCGCCTGACAACTACAAGACAGACGTCGGTGCTGACAGCTATTGAAATCCTGCAGTTCTATGTTAAGGAACAACTCATTGGATTTCGAACCCAGGTAGCCCACATGCATCTCAAAATGACGCCAACATCGTTGTCTCTATGACACCAGTTCTTCGGTCGTTATTTTCTCCTGTCAAGGTCATGAACATGGGTTTAGCGATGTAATGCATACACCACCAGAAAAAAAACGTCAATAAATCACACGAGCTCGCAAAAATACACCCCGGAAGTCGGTAAATCGAGAATGCCAGTAAGATGCAATTTTCCCGTGGCCTCAAGACGCGTTTTCCTTGACTGAATAAAGAGGATACGTCCTTGTGACAGCCTGGCTGGAGGAACATTGCGGACAAGGAAGAGGGCTATCAGCCTATTCCATCACAGGGGTAATATTAGCCATCTTTGATTTTCATCCCCGAGGAGAGACATTTCCTTTTTTTTCTTTTAAAGTCCCTGCGGTAGCTAAAATGGGACGCCTCTTGGGACATTTTTGGAGGGAATATGTGGTCTGCCTAGACAGGGGAGTAGCGAGAAGATGATGATGTCCAGTAGCGGTCATGTCAGCACAGTCGTCAGTACACATGTTTTGTGGGATATGAGGCGGGTGGATGGAGGGTGGGGGGACGGGGTTACTCGCTTATAGGTGAAGACAACAAATGTAGGTGTGTGTGTGTGGGGGGGGGGGGGGGGGTGATCCTAGGAATTTTCCTAGTGGTTGTCGAGAATTTTTTGCACCTCAGAAGAGAAGAAGAGAAATTGAGGGTTTCTAGAAATTTATTTTTGTTTGTTTTTGTTTTTGTTGTTGTTGTTGTTTTATTGTTTTCTTGGGGGGCGGGAGAGGTTAAAATATATAACTTGCCTGACCTAAGGTAGAATCAGAGATCATGGTGGAACTCAGAGTGGGTTTGATGTTTGTCTTAAGCCAGTGAATTTGATCAAGCTGATTGGATCAAGCTTACACAAAAACACACACACACACACACACACACACACACACACACACACACACACACTACACAAGTATATCAATTAGTTTCATTTTTACAAATAGCTGCAAGGAGAGACGGCATCGTCCTATGAGCTTTTTCCGTTTAGTTTGTCATGAACAGACGTAAAAAGAAGAAATCTTTGTTGGTTAAAAAACTGGTTGCTGCAATGATCCAGATATAATGAAACCAATTCAATTTGTTGGACGAGTTGAGAGTATATCCAACAGTCTTTTATAATTTCTTTCCCATAACTGAAGACGTTTACTTGAAATTTTTATTATTTTCTCTAAGCCTGAAAGCCATCAGCTCAAATCTCACAATGGTAGACCTAGCTGTACTTTAAAATACTTGAATAAAGAATAGATACAGACCGGCACATTGACATTTAGCAAAACAAATTACACATTACACACTAGTCAAGACCATAGGCGAGCTAGGAGATGGGAGGGGGGAAACACGGTGGCGCATGACGGCATGACAAGAAATCAGCAAACAAAACTTGGTCTCCTTCATGCCAAGCAGGCTGGAGCCCATTTGCTTTGGCAACTTTTAAGTAACAACACGCATTCTTAAGCCCATAATACCATTCTGCTTTTATCAAGTAAACGTTATATGCAAGCTTGAAAGTGGGTGGCCCGCTTTACTGGAGCATAGAACAGCTGACTATGACCGTCATAATGCGCGAAGACATGGGGGTAATGCTTTGCTTTTGTATGTTTTTAATTTGAAGTGTACTGTAGACATTGGTCTGACAATGTGCCTGTCAGTTTGGTGATTCATAAACTGACTGACGACAGACGGACTGACTTATTGAATGTTTGAATGAATGATGCATGAGTATGCAGATAGAAATCCAGGAAGAAATAATAGCCTCCCAAGCATAAAAAGGTACACCAATAAAAGTAGAATTCGACTTTTTTTCTTCTCAAAGGTTTGAATATTGAGCAAAAGCAGGAAAGAACGTTCCCGACGTCTAATTGAGCAACAATCTGGTCATCTTTATTCAGAGGCAAGTTTCATAGGAGCAACAGAAATAAACAATGAGAGAACAAAGGAAAGAAGAAATAGAGAAAAAAAACAGAAAGAAAGGGAAAAAGAAAGAAAAAAGAAAGAAAGAGAAAAAGAGAAAAAATAACGAAAAATAAATAGACAAACAGAAGGAAAAGAAAGAAAGAAAGAAAGAAAGAAAGAACGAAAGGAAGAAAGACAGAAGGACAGAGAGAAAGAGACACAGAAAAAAGAAATAAATGTAAAAGGGGGGGGGGCACCGTTCCTACCAGACTTGTCTTTGAACTACGTTATTTTTTAAAGCAAGAAATGAGGAAATCCCATACACACACACACACACACACACACACACACACACACACTCATACACACACACAAACACACACACATACACAAATAAAAGGATAGAGGAGAGATACAGATAGAGACAAAGAGAGAGAGACACAGAAAGAGAGAGAGAGTGAGAGACAGAGAGAGACACACAGAGAGAGAGAGAGAGAGAGAGAGAGTGAGAGAGAGAGAGAGAGAGAGAGAGAGAGAGAGAGAGAGAGAGAGAGAGAGAAGACAGGGGGTGTGGGGTTTGGAGGGGGAAATCAGAAAAAGAGTGCCAATTTTTACTGACAAGAAAGGCAGTCAAGAGCCTTCATTGCACATTTGGTGTGCAAAACCCTATTTGGGGGTGGGGAAGCATGTGGCGATTATGTGTATTGTATTTGCTTGAGTGTTTGGTAATCGTATTTGGGTGTATGTACACGCGCTGCCTCATGTGCCTTTGGGCTGAAGTTCTATCGGTAGATGAACGTGTCATTTCCTTTCGTGTCTAAGTGGGCAGAACATAATACGTGGTAATGAGTAAAATAGCTCAAAATGAGTCCAATTGTTGTGTGTTTAGATCTTTACATCTCATCCTAAAATGCGTTTTGCGCTTGTGGTCGCGCGGTTAGCACAGATGGCATCGCACCAGGGAATATTGCTAATGACTGTGGATGGAATCTCAAAAAAGGTATTTTTCCTCTTTACCTTTAGGGAGGAAGGGGGCGTATACAAAGTACGTGACCCACTTGGCTGAGTACTTTTGTAGATGAACGTTGGATTAAGAGGTCCCTTCTCTTAGATAACCTTATGGTGTAGAAAGGGGTAATAACCCCTTGCAATTCCCGGTAATTATCTAATACCCAGCTCACACGGTCAATGGAATTCGGTTGAAACAAGCCTAGGCCAGTCAGATTTTCCTCCGTATGGTGTCACAATTTACATTGGGGCACAATTTGATCACACAAATCAAACATGGTTGTTTTTTGGCGGATTTCATTTTTTTTTTTTATTGTGTCAAAATGGAGTCTTAGGCCCTCCGTGAACATAAGTCCTGGCAGGTCCCCACTGTATCAAATGAATCAAATGCTAATACTTCAAATGGGTCATTTGTATTGGCATAATACCAACTGCGTACCTGGAGTGAAGGTGAGTGTATTAATTCTCATGATAGTGCTGTCTTTTGTTATGCATATCTTAGAAATATTGCTCAGAGAAAGCGTGAAGAAATGTAGATCTAAATAATTTGTATCATTGAATTTCTGAAGAGCACAAACGTTAAAAAATGGGGTAAATAATGCTAAGCAACCATAAGCACCATTTGAAATAGGAATCTCGATTATCGTCCCGCAATAAAGGACATATTTCAAGACAGGTAAAAACATTCATTCGCACCAACTGCAGTCTAGTTACATAACAACACGCTACGAATTAATCTCTCTCTCTCTCTCTC
>NW_004798625.1:20089-24811 GCF_000002075.1 Aplysia californica | reverse complement strand
AAAGAGAGACAGAGAGAGGGGGGTGAGAGAAAAAGAGAGAGGGGGTGAGAGAGAGGGGGGAGAGAGATGGAAGAGACAGCGAGAGACAGAAACAGAGAGAGAGACAGAGACAGAGACAGAGACAGAGACAGAGACGGAGACTAAGAGAGTTCATGGGGGCGTGGTGTTTCAGTATGTAACAATTTATATTTCCCTTGTTTTGTCTACGTGAACGCACCTATACCATTTCACAATGTCCACCGATCCTAACAGATTGAGGTCGTCTGATTAGTATAATGTTTTGCAGGTGATATGTTTGCTATAATTATCAAAACACGGTTATGATAGTGTTAGTTTTGTATTTGGTAGTATTTTATGATGTTGTGGGGCTAAAGATGTTGCTGCTGATGATGAGGTTAATAGTATTACTTAAGAACATTATTCTTGATAAGAAGTAGAGATTCCCATACAGATTAAGTTGAAGAAACGCTATTTATTTCAGAATAGTGTTTCTTGAAGTTAATGTTAGACGTATTCTTCTCTGTCACTTTGAATCACGAGGTGGGCGCACTCTATCCCGTTCATAGAAGAGTCAACATTTATTTTTTTTACAAAAAGTTTGTAAAAACGGTGGGCTCATTCTCTATTCTGATGACATTTGTTTGCGTTAGCTTACGCTACCAACGTCAAAAGATACATCGTGACGAAAAAGAACACAGCTATTGATATTTTCTTTGACGACAAAATACTGTTGACATGCAAATTACGTCACTCTACTTGACCCTTTCGTAACGGTCAACATGGCCTTTGTGTAGTTTAGAGATCAATATTTATGAGGTGGCCTGCCTTACGTCATTAACATGCTTGCCTGGCATAGCCATGGAAATGAGAAATCTGCGTGACGTCACATTTGAGAGTTGCGTGATGCATACCAATGAATACATTACACTCTAGTAGTAGAACGCGTTTCACTTTATAAGAGGAAGGCATCTTATCGGACTTTTTAGAGAAAGACAGTGATATCAAACTTTATTAGAGGCAAATATAGATCTTGGCTTCAAGCAGACTCAGGACTGCAGTAAGGATACGTTTTTTCTTCAGAAAGGGTGGGTGGGTTGGGGTGGGGGATGGGGGGGGGGGGGATAAGAGGGTTTTTGAAGGATTTTTTTTTTTTACATTTTATCTTTTAAAATAAATTTTGGTTTCGAGCAAGGTTAAAACGAAACAAAACGTTTCAGACGAAGGAATACCGAGCGCCATAGTAAAACAAACAGATGGGTTGCCACCACTCGGCCGGCGAACGAGGGACACTTCTATCGCGAGACCGTGTTGACGTGTCCTTTGTCATGGACTGGGTAAACAGTGACAGCTTATCTCACTTTCGATTTGTGTATGAATTTTGAGCGAGGCTTAATTTGTTATGAAAGATCACATGCTTCCCTTACCAGCAGCTGAAAATGTATTGTTACCAATAGATCAGCTTGGATAAAAACGGGAAGCAACCTAAGCAACATTAAATTGGAGGGATTGAATAACGATAGATGAATGGATTATGACGGCTCGTCCCACGCGTTATTTAGGGGCTAATTCATAGTTTATGTCAAAGTGTCAGGCGATGAGGGATTTGCCAATACTCTTTAGACAGGTATTTTTTGCTGTCGGTTGATAATATATGGTGACAATGGCCGAGTTGGACAGGTGACCGTTTTCCACTGTGAAATCATATCAAATAGAAAAAAGGCAAAAGATGGAAGGGGGGGGGGGGGTGATGAAAGTAGTCGTTTGTACAGGTGGCCGTATTATACAGGAGGCCGTCATCGCAGTTTCGACTGTAGTGTCTACTTTTCAAAAACATATTCAAATATCCAGAGATTCTCTACTCTCCAAAATAGTATGTTTAAATAACTATAGATTCTCCTCATCATCATCACCCAGTGCCAGATATGCTACAGACATCGGCGATCATGGTTCTCGATGCATTCCTTAACTCGGGTGCTCTATCTCCTACTATCCAAAATATGTTCAAGTAATAACTATAGATTCTCCTACTCTCCAAAATATGTTCAAGTAATAACTATAGATTCTCCTACTCTCCAAAATATGTTCAAGTAATAACTATAGATTCTCCTACTCTCCAAAATATGTTCAAGTAATAACTATAGATTCTCCTACTCTCCAAAATATGTTCAAGTAATAAATATAGATTCTCCTACTCTCCAAAATATGTTCAAGTAATAACTATAGATTCTCCTACTCTCCAAAATATTTTCAAGTAAAATCCATAGATTCTGTACACTCTTTCTTTGACATGATCATGTATTCATCATAAACAAAATTGAAATCGATTGCCCATCTTTGACCTAGTACATTATTCAGAGCAGCTCTGGAAAGTTTTGAGACATTTGCATTTACCGCCGAGTGACAGAGGAAATTATGTACATGTTTCTGGGAGAAATTGTGTTCTCTGCGACTGTAATGACTTGTGGATGAGTGCACAAATCATACTTACCGGTGTGTGTGTGTGTGTGTGTGTCTGTCTGTCTGTTTGTCTGTCCATCTGTCTGTCTGTCTATCTGTCTGTCTGCCTGCCTTTAAACACGTGTGCGTGTGAGTGTGCGTGTGAGTGTGTGTGTTTGTGTGCATGTGTATGTGTGTGTACGTGTACATGTGTGTGTTTGTGTGTGTATGTGTGTGTGTGTGTGTGTGTGTGTGTGTGTGTGTGTGTGTGTGTGTGTGTGCGAGTACGTGTGCGTGTGCATGTGTGCGTCTGCAGGGACATCCCTCTCAGCCCGGGTATAACGGGGGGAGGGGGGGGGGCTACGCCTGAGGGCTATCTCTCTTATTAGTGGACAAAATTTTACCAAAGTTCACACATATAACAAGCCTAGTAAGAAGTCTTAAATCCGCAATCAAATTTAACAAAAAAGTTTCATTTCCAAGGATACGGCGCCCATATTGGATATTGTTGACATGTCTTACATGATGAATACCGCACTTATTGGTCATGGAAATTGATTGGGGGTTTTTTGTGCATGCGTTAGATCTAAAAATTTGTCTGTTGTTTTTTTCCTAAAAGAATTAGAAAATATTTTATGAACTTTTTCCTGAGGTAGTATTCAAGTCTGTAAAAAATCCGTGAAAATCCACACTCAAGACACCACCAACAAACATCTATTCCACATATCAAAAATGCAATGAAGAAATTTTTAGCCTAACATCTTCTTTTTTTTTCTGTGAAAATTCCATGAAAATTGGATGAAAAATAGTGGAGTTATTTAAAAAAGTATAGAGAAAAGTTATGTTTAGAGAAAACGGCCGATAAAGAAAAATAAAATATTGACTTTATGAAGAAATGATGGTGACAAACATGCCCGGTATGGGAAGAAACAAGGTTTTCGTGGGTTCTTATGCAATGTAATAGTTGTAGGAGAGGCTGGGAATGCCAAAAATGCTTACAACTGAAATTCCATACTTTTGAGTCGAATCGGGACTTTGGGGGTATGTTTGTGTGCGTATGTTTGTTTGTGTGTGTGTGTGTGTGTGTGTGTGTGTGTGTGTGTGTGTTTGTGTGTGTGTGAGAGAGAGAGAGAGAGAGAGAGAGAGAGAGGGGGGGAGAGAGAGAGAGAGAGAGAGAGAGAGAGAGAGAGAGAGAGAGAGAGAGAGATCATAATGTAATCCACAACAGTCTCCTTTGATGCTTTATGGTCATTTACACTGGCAAGATGATTGAAATTCCCTTCTCTTTTCGGCCCGCGCTAGCCTTGACCTGACAAGCAAGGTCGAAGAAGCCCGCATACCAACTGATCAAACTGTTATTGTGTCAATTTGGGCGAAAAATAGTTCCTCTTGGATCAAAGCACTCGTCGGACAAACAGTATTTTGTTGCATTTTGAAAGTACAATTTCTTCTGATTTAAACTGACTGACAGAATGTACGTTTACGTTTTGTCGAAAGTCTTTCTGTCTTCAAAATCGGATATTTATTGTCGAAAGTCTTGCTGCCTTCAATACCCGATTTGTGTCGAAAGTCTTATTCTCTTCAATATCCTATCATTATCAAAAGTCTTTTTTTTTCAATATTCGACGTGTATCAGAAGTCTTATTCTATTTGGTATCTATTCTGTATAAAAAGTCTTACTCTCTTCAATATCCAGTCTTTTTAAAGAAAGTCCAACTCTCTTCCGTAGCCAATCTTTATCTAGAGTCTTACTCTCT
Organism: Aplysia californica; assembly: GCF_000002075.1. Taxonomy (NCBI): domain Eukaryota; kingdom Metazoa; phylum Mollusca; class Gastropoda; order Aplysiida; family Aplysiidae; genus Aplysia; species Aplysia californica. The sequence continues at coordinate 20,618 of NW_004798625.1, read as the reverse complement.
CCAATATCTAGTCTTTATAGAAAGTCTTTTTTTCCTTCCCCAGTGTTTTCCGACTAAGTTTCCAAAGTATCCAGTCTTTTAATTCTTTATCGAAAGTCTTACTCTCTTCGATATAATGTGATCATAATCGAAAGACTCGCCGTAATTAATAAACAATCAGTGTTGAATGATGGGATGACCTTAGACCAAACGTCATCATGCAGTTATTGCCCTTGATATCTCTTCCCTCATCCCCTGAGTCTTAAAACATTCCATCACAGGGAGTACCAATGATGGAAACTGTGTACTGGGGACCGTGTGTGCATTATCTTCTTACAGATAGCACAGACACTGGGGACAGAGCCTGCAGCACGCAACTGGTCATAGCTTCCCGCGGGAAATCTGGTTAAGTGAAAAATACAATTGGCATGGAGGGTATACTATAGTAGAGGACATCAGTGTTTTGAATGTGTATCTTTTTGTGTTTATAGGGCTTAGAGGGGGGAGAAGGAGTTATAGAAAGGGAGGGGGAAAGAGGGAAAGACGGGGA
>NW_004798625.1:8062-17895 GCF_000002075.1 Aplysia californica | reverse complement strand
GAGAGAGAGAGAGAGAGAGAGAAAGAGAGAGAGAGAGAAAGAGAAAGAGAGGGGGGTATATCTGTTTGTATGGGTGTCTGTGTGTGCGTGTGTGTGTGTGTGTGTGTGTGTGTGTGTGTGTGGTGTGTGTGTGCGCATGCGCGCGCGCGTGCATGTGTGTGTGTTTCGGCAAAAACGTGGGAGTGTTTGTATTTACTATTCCGCACCACATTTCTCTCTGTAAAGATCAATAACATCTTATGTGTCTACCACTAGCTTGTACTTTGCTTTTGTTTGTTTCTTTAATGCTCTTTTGTTTGGTCCATCTCACTTTGTATGTCGTAAACAAATAGCGTATTCACTATAAAACAAATAAAGGCGTGTTGTACAAGCTGTTAGAGGTGACGAGTGGTTTGGGAACGCGTGTGATAAATCCTCTCCAACTTCTTTTCTTTCTCTTTCTCATTTCTAATTGTAACTGTTCTCGGAAAGGTGTAAATTTGGTGCAACAAAAAAGCGTTACAAAGACACCCTGAAAATTTCTCTGGCGGATTAACCCGTTTCATAGCACGAATTATCAGCACATGGTTAAAAGATTTAAAAAAGACAAGAACGTATCATCGCATGTGACAGAAATAGTTAACAAGACTATTTTTATTATACTTTGACATGGGAGAGCCTCGTTCTTGACAGGCTCGGCTGGAGAGCAGCAGTCACAGTAGGCAGCAAATCATATTATGAGACTTCACGAATAAGAAATGCTGAAACCTGCAAGCTGCGCACATCCACCAGTAGAAATGGAGCCAAAATGTGGCAAACCTTTCTCTGCTAGATTTGGTCTCATCTGCTTGAATTGGTCTTATCGGCCATAGCAGAAGCCACAAGTCATCTTAATCGTCATTTTTTAAATCCTTGTTTTTTGTTAGTCATTAAAATTGCTCTCCTCTGCTGATGTGTTGGTCATCGTTCGACATTGGCGGGCGAGCTATTATTGTTATTCATGTATACTCACATAAATTTTTATTACCAGCACTAAGAATCTTGACAATGCCGATATGTTTTGTTTGTTTTTTTATACTCAAACAAACAAACAAACAAACAGGAAGAAATGTGAGGCTAAAGTCAGCGATGCATAACTGACAGTATTTACCAGCGTAGCAGCAGTTATCTGTAAAAGAAGAAGAAGAAGAAAAAGAAGAAGAAGAAGAAAAAGAAGAAGAAGAAGAAAAAGAAGAAGAAGAAAAAGAAGAAGAAGAAGAAGAAGAAGAAGAAGAAGAAGAAGAAGAAGAAGAAGAAGAGAGGATGAAGAGGAAAGCAAATTTGAAACAACTCTCAAAATTAGGCATGACGGCGTGAGTCTGTTTTTGTCTACGGAAGGAAATATGCCAGCATGTATTAATTTATAAATGGTTGTATAAAAGGACGAAAATGACAAATTAAATAGAGACCATCTCCCTGGCTTTATGTAAAGATAGGACGACCTTAAAACTGGGGAAATACAAATGGACAAATGATTCGGATAACAAATTCTAATGAAATTCTCTACAGTGATCAGACGAGCCGTATTCTTGAGTTTAGCGCTCATGTTACTTTTTACCAGTGTGTATTTGTAAAGGCTGTAACTTCGTAGAGCCATGAGAGGCCAAAATTAGAAGTTTTAGGTCAACCAGGCCCGATTTATAGTTTAAGAAATGGGTGGCCTCCTGTTTGTCGATGTCAGTGCTCGTGGCTAATAAAGACCACTACATCAAAGTTCAGTCTTTACGTCTTCCCAAGCGGTGGCTGACGATGGAAGGAAAGAAAGTAACTTTTGTCGTGTCCTTAATCGTGTTATTCGTAATCGTTGTCTTTTCTAAACCAAAGTGAAGCTTTAATACTTTTCAAGTTTACTATTTAGTGATTTCTTAGTGGGCTTTTTATAAAAATAAGAGTGATGCTTACGTACTTTTTAAGTATTCTATTCTGTTTCTTGTTCTTTTTTTTTGTTTGTTTATTCACCGGCATCTGTGTGGTAACGGTTAGGCACGTTGTCTTACAGTGTGAAAGACCAATGTTCAATTCTCGAGTGAGGAGAATGTTTATCGAGTATCTCGATCTTTCAGAAGGGAGTAATCTCCCTCTCAGCCTGTGTTGGCCCTGACAAGAAGGTTCGAAGCCGTGCTCCTTAATATTCTACTTTGTGTCGTTGGGGGTGCTAAAACACACTACATCTACTTCCATTAACTCAATGGTGATTGTGTTTCTCTTCTGGAACAAAAGTGTAACTTACATAGTATTCAAACATTTTCTACTTAAATGGAATTTGTTCCTTTTTTTGTCTTTTTTTCATCTATTCTTTGGAGATAAAAGACGTAGAGTAATGTGTGAGTTCCCCATGACAGTCCAGACTTGGCAGAGTCGCCAGGGAGCTACTGGAGAGGTATAATAGCCCATAATAGCTTTTCTTTACTAAGCAGGCGAGTCTGAGCTGTGGTATTCAACGTCTATTCCTGGCAGATGGTAGACATTTTAAGGCATCGTGAAACCAAACACGTCAAATCATCACCAGTGACGAAGTTGAAATAAGAATAATGCACTCGTATATTTGGAGTTGAAATGACCGGACAAAGGTGAGCATACAATTTTGGGATTAAAACTTTTAAAGTAACTTATGACATGAGATTTAAAAAATGTTCTTATTATTTGTGTGGTGGTGCATTCCATTTTTTCTAGTCTGTCACAAAGAGAAGGAGGAGGACGACGTAAAGGAGGGGCAAGCACACACACACACACACGCATACACACACACACACACACACACACACACACACACACACACACACACACACACACACACACACAAAACGCCGCAACAGCGGTAATTAGTTGTTTTCTACAGAATTTGCTTACATGTAACAACCTAGCCACTTCACATTCGAGGGGAACTAAAATTGGTAGAGTAAAATGAGCAGAGGCGACAAACAAAGCGAAGAAGAATTCAAAACTTCTCTGCTGACATACAACAACAAACGTACGCCACAAACCACAAAACCGTTATATCCAGTACCTGGTGGTGCAGAATACCAGAGCTCCCATCAGTGACGTCACACATTTCAGACAAGGGGACGCCTTACCCTCAACGGCATGGCCAGCGTGCCCCTATTCACATGAACAATCTGAGCAACCATCCCGCCCCCCCCCCCCCCCATGAGCTCTAGTATGTAAAACACCACCCTGCCCCCACATTTCAGTGCAAGCTTGTAGATTTCCTCCTAAGACCGCCGAGACGGCTCTACACCTGTCACGAAAAGCACTCACCCGTCTGTTGAATTGCGCATGTCTTGCTCTTGAGGTTCAGCGTACCAGGGTGGGCACACACACCCTCCATTCATTATGCGCTTGGGGGGGGGGGGAGGCATCACTGCCAAGAAATCCAGAAGTAAATATAACCTCTTTGGTGCAGACAGAAGTTTAGACTCCCACCTTGAAATGACGTAGTCAACTGTACAGAACTGATGTGTGCTCTCTGAAGCCGTCTCTGAGTTCGTCATGAGCTCTGACTTCTGTGGCAGGACAAGTTGTTATAGTCTTCAAATCCCTTTAGCTGCGAGCGTTTTGGCAGGACATAGGGAGCTGGTGGAGGGGAAATTAAGAAAGTCTTCAAATTCCGAAATAATCATCTACTTCCTAGTTTTAATACAATATCTTAAAAAATAATAATAACAATAATAACAATAACGATGATAATAATAATAATAATAATAATAATAATAATAGTGATAATAATAATAATAATAATAATAATAATAATAATAATGATATTAATAGTGATAATAATAATAATAATAATAATAATAATAATAATAATAATATTTAATAATAATAATATTAATAAATCAGAATAATTATCATTCTTATTCTTATTATTAATAACCTACTATTAGTAGTAGTAGTAGTCGTTTTACTGTTAATATTGTTACAATATTGTTATAATATTTATTAATAAATAGCGTTGATTATTGCATAGCGCTATCTATGCGCAACAACATTCTCTGTACACTTCACAACTATTATTATTCAAGCAGACCGTATAACAAGACTCCGAACATGCTCAGCTTCCCGGAAAGCATACAGTACAAGCTGCGGATTACGAGCGCTAAAACACGTTTTATGTTCAGTCACGCCCGTCAGTCTGACTTACGTGTAGCCCAACTCCCATTCCAAAGGGGTACCACATGTGCGTCATAACTGCCCGTGCGTGAAGGGAGCATTAATATTAGTAATAATATTATTCTCTTCTATATTAGTACGTGTCATGTCTGTCTGTGTGTCCTAGTTACAACCAGACCGAAAGGTTCCGGTACAGTAAAATAAAGCCACTTTTCCTCGGGTTTCTACGATGTTGGACCTGCAAGCCTTTTTAACCCTTTTAGTGCTGAAGCATTTCCATGTAACTTTTGTAATGACAACATAAAATGGTCGCTTTTAAGCACAAATGGGCTACTCGGAAAAGTCCTGTTTTGAGAAAATCTAAGGTAAAGTTTTTGTCCCTTGTTCAGTTTTTAAAAAAAAGGACAAATAGAGTATTCTCTATAACCAAAAAAATATACACACCAATGAAACCAAACTTCTCCCATAGGTAGTGCAATGTCCACTTTTGGTGTAGGTCAAGATTTCTGGAAATCCCCGAAATCTGGGTTAGCCTACTTGTCCTTAAAAGCGACCAAGTGTTCATTCAAAAGAGATTAAAATAATGACAAAATTATATCTAAATAGTTTCACTTATTAGGAATTTTAGAAAGTGCATAAGTTGCAAATGAATCTTCAAATATATCCTCACTAAACCAGTAGAAAAATGGCAGTGACCAGTTTAGGAGAATACTAGAGGCTATGAATAAAAGCATCAGAGCCTCGTACTCTCAGAACAAAAAAGTATCAAAGCCTTACATTTTTTACGATATCGATACAATTTGATTGTCAATACTATCCAACGATTACATTCTCCTTGACAAAATTTACCCCGAACTTTTTCCAAACTCAAGTGGCACGAAGACTTTTTTCCAGGTTAGTCAATTGACAAAATAATTGAAGTATGTCCGTGTTATAAAATATAAATAGTTTGTTGTTTTTTTAAACGATATTTTTACGTCTTGAATTGAACTCACATTTATTTTTTTTCTTTTATTGAGCCATAATTGTATAGCGAGTGAGCAAACATTTGGCTATTACTATTACTCAGATAAGTGGTAAGTTGAAAAAAGAGGACACAATAACACATTATCTAATGCAGCCATATCTTAAATTGATATAATGACATTATTATGTTTGTCCTAAGCCCAGTAAAAAGCCGAGGGGCATTAAAATTGCTCGGTAACGTTGGTATTGGTAATCGGCGATCAAATTGTACTGATATCATTCAAAATTGTGCGGCTCTGATAATGCGTAGCTTTGATAGTGCGCAGCTCTGATAGTGCTCTGCTTTGATACTGAAATTGCGCTGCTCTGACAGTTTCCAATCTTGGGTAAGCGTCTCCACAGCAGTGAAAAGGCTAGTGACCTCATTGCGTCAGATAGGGCGAGGAAGATAAATACATTAGAAATGAAATACAAACACAGCCCCATTGACGTCACCGGGGGTGGGGGGGGGGGAGGATTCAATCGAAATGATCAAATACTTGGACCCGCCCAAATTCCGAATGTTGGATCGTTAGACAACTTCCTATCCAGGACAATTTTGATCTGAAAAAAACAAGAAACCTCCCCCCTCCCCCCAAAAAAAGAAAACCAGTTATGGGACCTTCTCATGATTTAGTCACTCAAGTCGGTGTCCATTTGTTCTGTCTGGTGTACAGTTATTGCATTGAACATAGACAGTTGTTGAAGAGTGGAAATGATGAACACCACGATACCGCCATCTCCGGCTGTCTCCACCGAGGCAAGACGATTACTCGCCGATGTGTTAAAGCCGGGCTAATGTTGTGCTTTCATTTCCTGCTCGAGGCTCATGTAATCTTAACCTCAACGAAAAGAAAAAGAGGGGGGCAAAAAACACAAAATAATCCCTCTCCCCCCAAAAATGAACCATAAAAGGACCCTAAGAAATTACCAAAAAATGACCACCACAAAAAAAAATCTCACACAATAGAAAAAGAATGAGAGATTGAGTGCTGTAAATGTACACCGCCGGTGTTACTGTGGGCTTGACAGGGAATATTGATATTGTTCAGACATGGCCGCTATTTATTACCTCCCCAAAAAAACGGAAATATATCTTAATATCAGGGCTAGACGTAGCGAGGAAATAATCAAGATATTATTACCTACAGCATGCGCTCATTTATCCGGAAAATATTATATTATGCCTTCGCCAGTGATAGACATAGATTGCACTATTATGAAAGCATTCGGATATTATCAGAGCATACCGCTTTAAGCCAGACAGAATCCAGCCATAATATTATCCTTCCCATCGAGCATTTTATTTCCTCAGTCGTTTGGTGTATGTTTTTACCCCAGCTCTAAATGACTATGATAAGATGGAAAGGTCTCCGTGATTCGAGTACAGTTCCCGAGTCAATAATTCACGAGCTGGGATAAGCGCCCTAGATAACATTTGTCGTATGATAATTATCTGCAGTGCTTGTGATATCATAATATTACTACGAGTATATTATTAATTCACACATAGATAGATAGATAGATAGATAGATAGATAGATAGATAGATAGATAGATAGATAGATAGATAGATAGATAGATAGATAGATAGATAGATAGATAGATGGATATATATATATATATATATATATATATATATATATATATATATATATATATATATATATATATAAAGATAGATAGATAGATAGATAGATAGATAAATAGAGACCTATCTCAGACAGAATCTTATCAAATTGCTGGGTGGTCACCAAAGCAGCCCACATTTTATTATCAGGCATTCTGTTGGGGATTCGAATCTGGGTCATTCACACCGCAGTACCGCACGATAACAGTCAGGACAATAACAGCTATATTGTTCAACTGTTCTAGATTGTTCTATATTGTTCTATTATTTTCAATTGTTCTATTTCGTGGCTGGGCTTGGGGCAAGAATGTCAGAGGTAACGGCGTTATGGCTCTTTAGCAGCGACAATTACCTTCCTAGTAACTCAATATCTTCACACAGGGGGATAAATAGTATGACCACGGCGTGACCCCAGTCTATAATGCAGAGCAATTACTCTCTTTGAGAGGTCCGTGGGTTAATAGGAATTTCGGAATACAAATGAAGGACTTAGTTGGGGGATGGGACCGGGAAGGGAGGAGGGGGGGGGGCAGTGTGGATGCCTCCTCGTTAGTTCAGGGGAAGGACTTAGTGGAAATGTTATAGGTTATGTCCAATAGAACGTGTACAATGTGCAGCCGCGGCGCAGTTGTCTGGAGGATGCATCTGAGAGGTCTTTATCTAGGAGGTCTGTATACTTCCTTTCTCCCCCTCTGCATAATATGATGTTTCAACTCTGTAAGGACGTAGTGGGTACATGATATGTCCAACCAGCAGCAGACAAAGTGTAACATTTTGACACATTTCGAATCAAAAACACCAATTTGCATATTTTATAGTTCCTTATGCATGGTAGAATCCGATTTTTTTAAGTTTCCGTCATAAGATTTTTATTTATAAATTTGTATGAACAAAGTTATGCTTCTTTTGTAAATCCATAGTAGCACATAGCAGTGCATCTTTCAGTGGTGTCGACTGACCACATTGTGTTGTCAACAAATAGGTCTCTTTGGCTCTCAGTGAGTTAAAGCGTGCAAGTACATCAGCGACCAATGGTCATTAAAAATCGTTCTACAGCACTGAACGCTAAAAAAACCAACAACAGAAGTGCCAGAGATTGGGGATGTGACAGAGAGATTCAAGAAGAAATGAAAGATAAGTGGAACGGAGTAAACCAAACTAAAGCACGCGCCAACCACCCATATAAAAAGTTCTTAGATAAGATTAACGCCTAGATAGGTGGTTTTTTAAGGGGCTGGAAAGGGAGAGGTGGGTAGATGCTTACTCGTTAGTACAGTGTTGCTTTTTTGTGCTTTTTATCCGCCGCTTATACCCGCAGTCTCCTAAGAAACCACATTTCTGTTGCTTCGATTTCATCTTCACTGTCTTTAGTGATTGTCCAGCATTCACAGCCATATAGAAGGGTTGACCAAAAATAGCATTTCAGGACTTTCATTTTGATGTTCATTGAGATGTTTCTATTTTTCAGAATTGGGCTCATTTTTATTAAAACTAGCCTTAGCCATTGTAGTTCTCCTTTTTATTTCTTCGAAACATTTGGCATCAGATGTTATCATATATCCTTGATATTTAAACTGTTTGACTTTTTAAAAAATCTTTTCACCTTTGCTAATGAGATTGCAACTAGGATTTGCTGCTTTTTTGGATATTACCATGCATTCTGTTTTCTTTACATTCAACAATAATCCTTTACGTTCACATTCTGTTACAAAAGTGTCTAGAAGCAATTGAAGGTCCTTTTCGGAGTATGCTATTAAAACTGTGAGGCCTGGACATTTTTCTATGTTTCTAAGGATTGTTTCACTGTACACGTTAAAGGGGTCTGGTGACATAACACATCCTTGCCTCTCTCCTCGCCTAATCTGCTTATATTCACTGTATTCTACATTAATTCGTACAGCAGCATTTTGGTCCCAGTACAATTTTTTTTGATAATTCTTAGATCTTTTCCATCTATGTCTAGCTTTTCCTGTATTTTAAATAGCTCATCGTGTCTAACTTTATTGAACGCCTTTGAATAATCTATGAAGCATAAATACAGATCTTTCTGTGCTTCAATACATCTTTCCATTAATATTGTTAAGGTGCATATAGCATTTCTGGTGCCCTTGTCAGGAACAAAGCCGAATTGCGTTTTAGATATCTCTGGTCTTTCACTTTTTCGTTGTAAAGGAAGATTATCTGTAAAACTGACAGTATGCCTTCAAAAAGTGTTCAGTGACAGAGGCCGGTTTGGGAATGCTCTAGGGTCTGTCGAGGCCACAAGGAAATGAAATAATATGACCTACTTGAAAACAAAAAAATTATAAATTGAAACACTCGTTCAGTTGGCTCGGCACACCTTGTCTTTTTTTCCCAAATATAAGGCGGTTGTCTTTCTTTTGTTTTATTCTGATGAAGATATTTGTGCCACCTCCTATTTTTTTCAATCTACATAATTTAGATCAGTTAGGAGGCAGGCCTCGATTTTGCCTGACAGGATCAGCCGGGGCTAAGAGGGATATAACAATCTCCCACCATAAAGACCTTGATATAATACGATTAAAAACACACTGCTACCAAACTCAGGTCTTCTGCGTGCAACAACGAAGCCGCTATAGCAGCAGCTGCCGCACTGACGCTGGTGATAGTCTTTTCCCAAATAGTACCAGTCTAGTTTAAATTGTATTTCTTTCTTTGATGATACGTTTTATTTCTTTTGTTATAATTGTTTCTATTTTTTAAATCTTGATTGTTTGCTTTCTATGTTTGTATGATTGAATCGACGCGACAAGAAATTGCAAGCTGGCATCATGAATATTGTGAATGTAATTATTTAGAACATTGATAGAGACGGAGATACGTTTCTGCCTACCCTTCGTTATTTATTCATATCTCAGAAAATGCAATACCGTACGTCTGAGGACATCATTACTCGGCCACACCTGAGCGGCGAAACACAGGGAGAGGAAATTATTTCCTGTACTTATTTCTTGGTTGACTTTGCTGGAATCTCAAATTCAAATATCAAAGTAAGAAGAAAAGACCCCTGGGAAAAAAAGAAAATGTAGAGCAGAGGGGGAGGGGGCAGT
>NW_004798625.1:4777-5924 GCF_000002075.1 Aplysia californica | reverse complement strand
CTCTCTCTCTCTCTCTCTCTCTCTCTCTTTCTCTCACACACACTCTGTCTCTGTCTATGTCTCTCTCTCTATCTATCTATCTATCTTTCTTTTCTCTCTCTCTCTCTCTCTCTCTCTCTCTCTCTCTCTCTCTCTCTCTCTCCAGTACATCCTTGAGTAAAAACAATCCCACAAGCTTACCCAGACACCCTCGCACACATTGATGAATTCAGACAGTCAATAATTCTTGCAAAACATAACAGCATGAATAAACGATACTGAGAGAACATAATAATACTTGTATTGGGAATGTCGGATGCCTTTTCAGTGCTGGTTTAAAGCTGTTTGACAAGAAAGAATTACCAAACTACATCAGAGCACCCGCCAACCAACCACCTTCGGAGTCGGCCATTGCAGAACATAGATCACTAACGCTGAATTGGCACCTTTTAATGTATTCGTTTCTCTTTTTAACGTTATTTATTTATCAATGTATTAGCTTAAATTAACTCGTAATCGTATTTTCAATTTTACTGTTATTTACGTATTTCTGGTTAATTATTCATGTTTTATTAAATTTCATGTTCTATGAGTTGTGGATGTCAAATTGCTGTCACATCAAAAGTCAAAATTGATAAGACCAATCCCTTTATGATTGTTTCGTGCCTTGATCAAGCCTAATACTTTGCTGAATTCAAATAATTTATATGTTTCCTTTTTCAGTGGGGAGGTAATTAAGTAACGGTATTTTATAATTATCAGAACAAAATATTAGAATTATTTTCTTGACTCAATTTGTTTTGATTGACAATGCGGAATAGCGGATTAATTTGTGTTTAATACACTCTCAGCAGAGTTCGTGAAACAAACAATGTTTATTTCAATGTGATGTTTTCTATTCAGCAGATGATTGGAGGGCGCACCGGGTAGGTTTTTGCCTATGTTTTCTTCCCTTCTCTTGCTTCTGTCCATTTGTCTTGTCTTGGCATTCTCTGCTTTGAAAGACCATCATAATAGCATTCAGTTGTTTGTTTGGTTTTTGTCAAACAAACAAACATGAAAATAAAATAGTGTAGTTTATTAGAGGGGGGAAAGAGAAAGAAAAAGAGAGAGAGGGGAGAGAGAGAGAGAGAGAGAGAGAGAGAGAGAGAGAGAGAGAGAGAGAGAG
>NW_004798625.1:0-3122 GCF_000002075.1 Aplysia californica | reverse complement strand
GTGTGCCTGTGCGGCTGTGTGTGTGTGTGTGCGAGTGTGTGTGTGTATGTGTGTGTGTGTGTGTGTGTGTGTGTGTGTGTGTGTGGGTGTGTGTGTGTGCGCGTATGTATGTAAGTAAAGAGAGGGGGAGCGTGCATTTGCAGCAACTAGAACACTCCGTTAAAAAGTTCACTAATCGAAAAGTACCATTAACCCTAATTGAGACTTTGTGCTGACTAGACACAAAAACGTATGAAAGCAAAACCTGAAAGGTCTGCCTGTTTTTTCTGTCTACCAACACCACAGCATGGTGCATTAACCTGCTGTGTTTACTCTCTTAACATATAGAGTCAGTATCCATCTCTAATCGTGTACCTGCCAAATTAGGTAGATCATGACTTTTCTTTTAAAGAAGAGGGATAGTTTCTTTCTTATTTTCTAACAGGTTAGCTTACATTTTATGTGGATTTTTTTTTAAAAATTTGTTTTGTAGTTTATTCATCAGGCACTTATGCCTTTATTGCGTTGCAAGCGCCGTAAAAAGTTTACTAAAAATACAGTACCATTAATGGTCAATGTTTTTATGGTTGTTAAGAACAAGATTTGAGACATCAACAACAACAACCAAACTGATATAATTATGTGAGTACGTGGCTAGAGCAAGTCACAGACGACATGAATATTCTTTTCAATCCATTTTCTGTTCATTCAGAAAGAGGAAGCAGACAGTGTGGTAGCATTAAAATTAGAACATCACACGTCATTGTCTTTTGCTTTGAAATGGGAGATAATTTATAAAGAACAATACCGTCCCTCCCGCCAACCAAGCTATATATGATAGCTTTTCTATAATCGCGTTGGGGTATTGTTTAATTTTTAAAACATATTATTTTCAAAATATTATTTCTCGGAAAAGCAGAATACGTTGATGTATATTCATTAAAAAAGTGCTCTCCAGACAACCTTGTCTTCAATAGATTTCTTTTGACAAATTCTAGGCATTGTCTCTTTGCATCGAAGTGAAGGCATGAAACTTTTTAACAATTATGAGGGGCGGCTCCCAATCAGCTTCTTGCTGACGTCAACACGACTTTTTCAACCGCCATTAATAGTAGTGGTAGTAATTGTAGTCTCAGTAATAGTATTTAGACTGTGGAAGAAAATACCCCCCCCCCCCCAAAACGAAAAAAAGGTTGAGAAAGCACAATAAAATGTATTACCCACGACATATTAAAACTAATAGGAGAATGAAGGCGGGCAAAACCTTAACTGCGTCCATTAAGAGAAAGAAAAAGTAATGAAGCAAAAGAAACATGGATACATGGTCAGAGTCAACAAATAGAGAAATATCCAAATAAAGATAGTAAATACACCCATTCCAAAACTTAAAGACGTAAGTGGCGAAAAGTATGCTCAAATACAAGTAGCATGTGGTCAAAAGGAAGGAAGATTTGTAGGGACAAAAAAGGGGGGGGGGCGTTTTTGATAGATGGAGTTGAAGACATAGCAGAACCTTTCAAAGATGATACAGAACAAAATACGGTAAGCATCAATACTGAAAGTAGAATCACAAGCTGCGATGAAGAAAATGGATCAAGGAAAAGACACATGACTAGATAATATCCCAGTTGAAGTGATTGTCTCACGAGAAGAAATAGGAACTGAAATAACAAAAAAGTTTTAAAATTCTATCTATAACAGCGGTGAAATTCCAGAAGATATGATGAAGTCAGTAGCTGTACCTTAAAAACAATTTGCCACTGAGGGGCCACTGAGTTTGAAATGCATAGAAAAATAATTCTTAGGAATCAATTTACAAAAACCGATTGTTGCGAGTACTAATGAAAAATGAAAAGACCAGAGGTCAGGTGCCTAAAACATAATGCGTTTTTGTTCATGATAAAGGTACCACAAATGAAAAATTCCCCTTAATAATGAAAATGAAAACATATTACTGGAGCACAAAAAATTGTTATTCATATTTCATAGATTATTTAAAGGATTTCAGTCAAGTTAGACATTACGAACTATTGAACATTTTGAAAGAGATGAAAAAATCTAAGAATTACTAGACGTTCGTACTTGGACCAAAATACTGTAAGAATCGAAGGAGAATACTGTTAATATAAGCAGGGATTTTTTTTTTTAAGAAGAGTCAAGCAAGGATGTTTCATATCCTTTCAACATCTTTGTCCAGGTCTCAAATTGAATAACGAAAACAGTATTATTTATATGAGACATGTGCATGATAAAATTTTAATAGCATGTTAAGTGAATGATCCTTAATTGCTTCTAGATGCTGTTTTAACGGGAAAAGAGCGTAAAGAGTCATTGTTGATTGTGAATAAAACAATATCATTTAGTATGCACGACAATTTATAAAACGCATTACATCCTACTTGTAATCTGAAAAGCAAAGTTGAAAATATTTTAAAATTTCAAGTTTTTATTATCTTGGATGTGAAAAAATGCACCTGATAACAAATGATCCTGGGAAGAAGCGAAGAATTACACTGGCTAAAGATACTTTCAATAAAATGAGCCGAACCTTAAACAATAGAAACATCTCAGTGGGTGCCAAAATGAAAGTTTTGAAAGGTTAAGTATGTTCAACCGTTCTACATGTATACCACTAAGAATGATGGACAATCACTAAAGAAAGGGAAATTAAAATGGAAGCAAAAAATTGTGGTTTCTTAGGAGATTGCTGAGAATGTCTTTGATGGAAAAGAAATCTAAAGAGGTATTACGCGAATAAGCCCATGTGGGCCTCTCGCTGAAAAAACAACAACAAAGGAAAGAACAAATGCAATTTTTTGGACACTTGAAAAGACATAAAGGCCTTAAACATCTGGTTCTCAATAGTAACATTAAAGCAAAAGAGGCACGGGAGGACTCAGAGAAACTACCATACAGAGTTTTAAAGAGATAGGTCACAGAGAAAAATCCGGATAATGTTGATTTATTTTAGAGCGTTCAAGCAAAGACGTGAACCAAGAATCATGATCATCGACGTCTATTGCAGACCTGACTCTTAATGGTGATGACTGGAACTATTGTTAATATTTTTATAATTATCAGGTCTACTATCATTATAACCATCGTTACCGGCATTGTTATTATCGTTATTATTATTATTATTA
>NW_004798624.1:112454-118221 GCF_000002075.1 Aplysia californica | reverse complement strand
GAGAGAGAGAGAGAGAGAGAGAGAGAGAGAGAGAGAGAGATGTTTCCGAACATGACACAAAGCACTGACATAATTTTACTCGAAATAAGGTACACGCTCATCCCAACTATCACCAACCCCCCACCTTTGCAAACTCCAGAATACTTTACATGAATAGTATATCTATAAATCACAGAACTCCATGGCGCATGTGGGCGGGGCCTATGAGGCTGTGCCTGTGTATAAATATTGGACCAAACCTCATTCACGGCAGTCCACTCAAGCCAAGCCTCAATCCTGTTGGTACATCCTGATCACCGAGCTAGCTGCGTATCCTTCTCGTCAAGTTGAGGATGAGCAGGAGTGAGTCGGCGAAGCAGGAAGACAGTGGTTGAGCCCATCATCTCTTGGAGAATCGACCCAGTAGTCCGAACCTTATAGTTGAGTCAGAAGCTTTGACTTAGTTTCCACCCAAGAGAAGATCATGGCGTCGGTTGTTAAAGGTGAGATTATCTCTGTAATACGTGAAAATGGTGATTATAATAATACTGATGATGGTAATAATAATAATAGTAGAAAATGATAAAACATCATCCTTCACCTCACCATAGTATGAACTAAAGTGACTTTCATTTGGGTGTAGTCTCCTCCCCTACACACAAACAGCACGCGGTTTAAAAAAAATAAAAATGAATTAATTCGTTACGAAATGTAAGCCAACGAGGTGAAATCAGGCACTTGTCAAAATAATGCAATTGAAGATAACATTTGACATTTATTTTTTCAAAATGTTTGTTTTTTGGCTTCATAACGCTGAAATCCATTTAAAAACACATTTTGTGTGGATTTTTACTGAAAACGTTGATTAAAGGTACAAACAAAATACGTAAATTTTTCAGTTTCTAAGTACTTTCAAGCTATGGAAGTCACCAAATTTTTTCGCCATTTTCTCCCTAATTTTATCTCTGACACCAGGCCACCCCACCACCTTGAATCGCGAATATTTCAACTTCTATTCAAGATAGACGGGTATGATTTTCATCTAAATCAATATTCCACTGCGCTGTGACACACAAATCCTGTTTTTAAAGAAGCATTTTTCTTTTTTTTTAATATTTGTTGTTGTTTTTGTTAATTTTGTTTTTTTCAGTTGTGCGTGTTTTTTTAATGTGTACCGCACCCAGAGGGTAATGTAACTTCACCTAGTGGAGCTGTTATTGCTGCTGGGCTGTTGGGTTTTTGTTTGTTTGTTTGTTGTTGTTGTTGTTGTTGTTGTTGTTGTTGTTGTTGTTGTTGTTGTTGTTGTTGTTGTTGGGCTTTGTTATTTGGGGGTCTTTTCGTTTGTGTTTTATTTTTGTTTTGTTTTGGGGTTTTTTGCTATTGTTTTTTTACAGCTCATAAGAAAATAATGATAGAAATATTGAATTCGCAACTGTCTATATTTGGACTTGTGTAAAGTATTTCGGGGTCGCCAAAGGTAAGGGGATTTTGATCGATAGATGCTGTGAGCGTGTACTTCGACTATGTCTATATTTGTGTCATGTATACTCAAAAGTTGATAAATAAATGAATAAAAAAATAAATGAATAGATAAATAAATAAATAAGTGTGTGTGTGTGTGTGAGTGTGTGTGTGTTTGTGTGTGTGTGTGTGTGTGTGTGTGTGTGTGTGTGTGTGTGTGTGTGTGAGAGAGAGAGAGAGAGAGAGAGAGAGAGAGAGAGAGAGAGAGAGAGAGAGAGAGAGAGAGAGAGAGAGAGTTCCTCTCTTACCCTCTTTCTCAATTCCTTGGGTCTCTGTCTTCCAACCTGCCTTCTCCCCTTACCCCCCACCCTACCCTTTCCATAACTTATTTCCTTAGGCCGAGCTAAATGTAGGTTTTAATTACATCGCTAAAATCGATAAACTCATTAAAAAATGCCATAACAGACCTAAAAAATAGTGTAACACCCCAAGATTTCTTTAAAACCTTCTCCAATGTCTCGCCGTTGCTATAAAAACGGACATTCGGTAAGCAAAGTCAACACGGAGAAAAAATACCACACATTTCAAACTACCTTCTTGAATGGGCTTTTTTTGTATCTTTGCGGCTTATCATCGATATAGATGAGGACTAAATAAGTATGCATGATTTCATGATCTTACTTTGCCTGGGCGGTAGACATAGAAAAAGTAGATTGGCTAAGAATTACTGACTTCCATTCAGATCTTGACTTCTTTGGTATGTTCGAAAGAAGAGACAATGTCAATGCGTGTGTAAAAATAGAAAGTTGTAAGGGTGTGCCTTGCCCTTTACAGGTAGGCCTATGGTAAGCATAGTCTTTATGGTAAAGACGTTTGATTGTTTTTTAATTGTGCCCAGGCGGCGGTTTAACAACCCACTTTTCTACGATTTACAACCACCGAAAAACATTTTACCTATATAATCCATGTATCACAAGCCGGTTGGCATAGAAGATAGACAATCGAATAGCAGCGTCATTTCACTGTCAAACGCATCCCCCTTGTATTAACCCGAACTGTCACAGGGGTTTGGAAGTCTGCCATAAACGTCATGCTAGAATGACTGGAACTCTAAACTTTAATCTCAGAAACTCAAAACAGCCACGCAATCTTTCCCAACAGTGTCAGCTCGGCTTTGACTAGTAAGGGTTTTTTTTCATTCTTTTTCGTCCTCAACTAATTGAAAATCAATCATCCCTGAAAAGCGTGGTTGCAAGGACTCAAGAATCAGTTTCGTTCACAATCACAGTTACTCTTTTCTCTTTTTTTTTTCTTTTTTTGGTCTTTTTTTTTGGGGGGGGGGTGGAAATGCATTAATATCATATCATTATACTCAAGAAATAATTGAGTAATTTGGAATTTGACACAGATCTGTTAGTTTCGTAGCTGGAATCTTGTCCTGCACGCAGATCTACGGACGCTGTTAGGAACGTGAGTGGAAGACACTGAAATACATGTATTGAAAGAAATGTAAGAAATTTTGGATTTGAGATTTTTAAAAATAAATTATTGTTGAAGGCTATTCCATTTCCTTTCTTTTATCTATTCTGGTTTTGTCTGGCCCAGTTTGGGGGGGGGGGGGTAGGTATAGAAACACCCTTTAGACATTGGTTCATAACAGAATAGGTACTTCTTCAAGACATCTAAAACAAACAAATACACACCTAACAGTTGTCTCAAGTATAACAAAATAGTGGGGTATAATTTCATTTTAATAATTGTTTAAATGAGGTAGGTCATTTGATAAAAGCTGATTATTTGTAAACCTCAGTGGAACTCTGAACACTTTGTATCAAAGAACACATTGACGACGTGCCTTCTGATGATTCGACAACGCTTGGAGATGCGCTGTTTATTGTTTAAACATACTTTCCGATTTTGTTTTCTGTATCTGAAACTTTACAAGGTATGTACCAAAATGCATACAATGAAAAATACAAAGGCGTGTTTCTGATTTGTGTATGATGTTCCAAAATATGCCTTGTTCTACTGTTGACAAACCCCGTTTCTCCTCGACAAAGGAGAGGGGGGGGGGTGTCTTCGACAATTTCGACTGTATCTTCATGTCTTGAGGAACTCTGAAATGTATTTCGATCTATCAAGAACACATCTCCCTCGGTGTTGTTCAAAGTTAGCCTGGTTTACGGTAAACATTAACTTTTTAACATTTCCTCTTTCCACTCCCTAACCCCCACCCTATCCTCACCCACACAGTGACACAGCTGCTTCTCCTGACCATCTTCCTAACCTATATGGTGACCGTATCCGAGTCATGTAGGTGCATCCACTGCAGTGGCTACCCGGAACATCTGCAATGCTATTGCGCGGTACACTACTGTCCGTCCAAACGATCGGCTGCCATAGCTCGGATGCTTGGGATCCCTCAACCATCTGCCCGTGAACTTTCGTCTGTCAAACGTTCGCCGGGCACCTTTCCTTTCGGCAAACGAGATGGCGATGGGGTTATCACGCCTTTCTGAGACCTGCTAACGTGACCCTATTTCCGCCTTTCCTGATATGAGCGGAGACGTTCCAGAGTGGATTCTAGAATCTTCGCGCTAGGAACTCTTCTGTTTGATGCAAGCTGGCGAGTCATCTCCTTGAAGAGAGGAAACAACGGAGCACCGCTCCAAAAAGGTGGACGGGTTTATGAGAAAAGATTTTTGAAAAAGAAGAAATTGGGGGAAAAAGGGGGGGGGGAGGGAGGGTTTCCACAACACAAGAAAAATCGTCGTTTACACTAACAACGGCAAAAATAAACAAACAAAAAAGAAAAGAAGAAAAAAAATTCCCCACAGTTTTACTCTTGAAACTGTAGGTCACGACGGTGATCAGCTATAATATAATGACAACGTAGAATTTACTTTATTGGCCTTTTACAGAGAAAATGACAAATAAACCGCAAAAAAAACAAAATAAAAATATAAATGGGTAAGAATGGGATGTCTACAGAAGCCAAAAAATGTACTCTCTATTTATTTATTTATTTATTCATTTATCTATTTATCTGTTTGCTATCCCTTATTGTTTCTTGCCATGACAGTACAAAATAATAAACAAATTATGAAAACCTATGACTTTGCAATATTTACACCTACTCATTATGATTTGTGCTACGGTATCATCTAAAAGTTCCTTTCAAATCAATAATGTTATTCAAGGTGCAAGGCTTCCAATCTATTAGCGAGTGCAGTATGTCAATCAAAGTCATTTGCTTGAGTCGGGGTCACTCTAAATGTCCTTCACGGATGGGGCAAAACCTACCATTTTGGCACAAGCAACTAGATTCGACTAAATCCCATTATGACCTCCAAAATAAAAATATATTGATTTTTCAAGGTCGGGAGTCGAATGAGTCGTATACTACCAAAATGGTAGCTTTTCACCTCCGTGGAAAAAAAGTCTGGCTGACCCCAACTCAGTTCTGTTGAATCCGATTGGCAGTGTGCGCTGGGTTTAAGGTCCATTTCCGACAGGACCGCTTCAAGTCTGGGAGAAGGCCTGAATGGAAATATTTAAAACAACCAAGGTGCAAGAGTGTCCACATCGAAGATAATATGATAATTAATTGATAATTTGGTTGAAATATGCCAAAATACGTAGTAGTGTTAGCCTTTCTATGTAAGAAAGCCGGGTCGTCTTTACCTATATCAAATTTAAATTTGACGAATCTTTTCGGCCGTACGGGCTGTGTATAAGTTTACTTTATTACATGTACTTGGTTGGAGAAAAGGTATTATTGCAGGCGGTACAACGCCATAGCTGCTCGTGTCAGTTATCAGCTGGTTGGATATTCTTCTCGGGTTTTTTCACACAGGAGAAAAATATATACTATCACCGGTGTCTGTGGTTTAGCGATTAGACTTTTACCTGTCTCACGAAAGAGATCCGAGTTCGATTCCCAATTGGAGAGAAATTCTTACAGAGTATCTCTGTCTTTCTGCTAGGATGTTGCACCTCTCTCAAACAGGGTTGGCTCTGACAGGTGGGGTCAGAAACAAAGCCTCCTCATTTATCTAAATTGGATCGATAGGGGCGTAAAAACACCCACTAAAAGGGGCACAGTTGACTTGATCTTTGCAGCCAAGCAGATCCTCTGACATGGGAAGGCCTTTCTCCTGACAGACTCCGCTGGTGAGCATCAGTCACAGAGGGCTCCAAAACCTATTTGGCTTCAAGAATAAGAAATGCTTAAACAAGGAGAGAAGTCCGCAAGCTGCTCACATCCACATGTAGAAGTACAGCCTTTAAATGTTCAAAATATGGCAAACGTTTCTCTGCCAGAATT
>NW_004798624.1:110073-112354 GCF_000002075.1 Aplysia californica | reverse complement strand
GTATCCGAGTCATGTAGGTGCATCAACTGCAGTGGCTACCCGGAACATCTGCAATGCTATTGCGCGGTACACTACTGTCCGTCCAAACGGTCGGCTGCCATAGCTCGGATGCTTGGGATCCCTCAACCATCGGCCATTGAACTTCCGCCTGTCAAACGTTCGCCGGGCTCCTTTCCTTTCGCCAAACGCGATTTCTATGGGATTCCCAAGTTGAACGGTACCAAAGATAGTACATACAAGATGGTCCACTCAGCCAAAAAAGTGTCCGCCGGAAGTCCGCTCTTTGTTTCAGATGGCGCTGCAGTCTGTTTTGAAGCTCTCTTTCGTTTTTCCAGAAGAAGAATAGAAAGAGCACCTCCTTGCGTGCGCAGATCGACTGCTGTTCATCAGCAGTTCGGGTTCGTTCAGTGCGTAGTTTTAGGTTTTCAAAAAAATTTACTGACCTCTCGCCTTTCATTCTAAAACCAAATTAAACGAAGAAAACAATCACCCCTTCCTCCGGAAAAGATTATTGTCAGCGTAACCATTTTAAAAAAGCGCTCTTCCGAAATTTATTCAAAAACTTGCTAGTTTCACTTTGATTTTTTTTAAACACAAGTAGGGTAACTCTGTTCGCAAAGGGTGCGCATTTGCGAAGAAGGCGCCACCGAATTTTGAGGACACTTTTTTAATTGGCTCAAAGAGAGGGGTGGCCCCTTTTGTTATGTAGACTCTTTGACGGTACGCCTTTCATGAGACCCGGCAAACGCGATCTTATTTCCACCTACCGAGTAGTAGTCAGAGACGTGCCAGAGTGAATTCTAGATTCCCCGCGTTAGCAAATCTTGTGTTTGATGTAAGCCTGACGAGCCGATTCCTTGGAAGACGAAGAGCAACCGAGCACTGCTCCAAAATGATTGTGGGGAAAAGGAGATTTTTTTCCTCATTTACATTAACAAAGACAAGAACCACAAAAAAAACCCAAAAAACTTCCCCTCAGTTTCGCTATTGAAACTGTAGGTCATGTCGATGAACGTCGGTGATGAGCTGTAATGATAAAGTAGTGTTAAATTTATTGGCCTTTCATAGAACAAATAACAAATAAACCGTAAGAAAAAATTAAACAGTGATGGGTAAGAACGCTATTTCTACATGGGCCCAAAAAATCTATTCTGTTTATTTATTTATTTATTTATTTATTTATTTATTTGCTGTCCAGTGTTGTTTCTTGCCATTACATTATAGAAATAATAAACAAATTATGAAAACTACTCGTTATGATTTGTGGCATGACTTCAGCTGGAAGTCCTTAACAAGTCAGTAATTTTATTCACGATGCGAGGCTTCCAGTTTAATACCGAGTGTACACTGCCAATCGAATCCATTTGATAGAGTCGGGGCAGCCACGTTTCCCTTTATGGGTGGGGCATAGGCTATAATTTTGGCACAATGCGACTGAATTCGTTATGAGTTCCAAAACCAAACGTATTTGTTATTCTAGTTCGTGAATCAAGTCAGTCCTATTGTGCCAAAATGGTAGCTTTTCACCTCACTGGAAGAAAGTCTTGCTGACCCCAACTCAGTTCTGCTGAATCCAATTGGCAGTGTGTGCTGGGTATAAGCTCCATTTCCGACAGGACCGCCTCAAGTCTGGGAGAAAGCCTGAATAAAAATATAAAAAAGACCAAGGTGTAAGAATGACCCCAGGTGCCCACTTTGAAGATATGATAAATTGATAATTTGGTTGAAATATGCCAAAATATGTAGTAGTATTTGCCTTTCCATGTAAGAAAACCGGGTCCTCTATAACAATATCAAATTGAGGTTTGATGAACCTTTTCTGCCATATGCATTGGGTATAAGCGTACTTTCTTACGTGGTCCGTAGGAGAATAAGTATCATTGCTGGATCCATGAAAGGGTTGGCTTGCTGATCGTGTCAGTTATCAGCTGGTTGGATATTCTTCTGGTTTTTCCACCCAGAAAAAAAACAACTATAAGCTATCACCGGTGTCTGTGGTGTAGCGGTTAGACGTTTACCTGTCGCACGCAAAAGAGCCGAGTTCGATTCCCAAATGGGGAGAAATGCTTACCGAATATCTCCGTCTTTCCGCTAGGATGTTGCACCCCTCTCACCCAAGGTTGGTTCTGACAGGCAGGGTCAGAAACCAGCCTCCTAAATCATCTAAATTGTATGGATGGGAGCGCAAAAACACCTACATTACGTATTAAACACACACACAGACAAACACACTCACACATGCATACACATACATACACATACACACACTCTCTCTCACACA
>NW_004798624.1:108620-109973 GCF_000002075.1 Aplysia californica | reverse complement strand
GCAAAGGAGGTGAGGGGGTGAGGGCAGAAAGTGGAAATGAAAGCAGACAACAGAACATTGTTAGAGATCAGGAAAGGATGTGAAAGGAGATAATTTTAGAGAAGAAAAATTTTTGGTCGCTACCTGGAATCGAACCCGGGACCTTTGAATGAGAGGCCAACACCTTAACCTCTAGGCCACGAGAGCCCCCTGTATATTTGTGAATGGAACAAGAACTATTAAAGCCTAAGATAAAACGTGTCTGTTTCGTAAAATAGTTCAAAACGCATTCTCTTGACAAACTATTCCAAAAAAGAAATTCTTCTTTTGAAAAATTTTCTTTTACTGTTCCCCTTCACCACTGTTATATATATTTTCTCCCCTGTATAACACACTTGTAGGCTTCTGCAATTCAATTTTGATGTTAATCCACGTTAATTTTTAGTTCTTAACTAAAAGTCGATAAGAGTAGACTCCGGTCGCCACCTGGGCAAAATTCAAAATTAATTCTTACCAAACTAAAAGTGCTTAATTATTGTGTCCCACGCGCTTATATAAATGATCTTATTATGCAGTTGCGAGCGCCGTAGAACATTTACAAAAAAACCTTAAAAAACCCAACAACCAAAATAAAAAACAAAACAACAAACAACAGAAACCAAAAAATAAGTGCAACTGTAAATTGTTTGACGGCGTACGTACTTACTTGACATATTGCTCAAACTGACAATGTGGTTGGTTGGTGGGTGCTCTGGTGTGATAATTTGCTCCTTCTTTCTTATCAAACGCTTCCAGAAAAAAGCTCGAATCGAAAGCATGAAGAAAACAAGAGTTTTAAAAAACCCAACCAAAAGACCAAAAAACTGCTGGTATGATAAATCTTTAATTTCAACTGTGATCGCATTTCAAACTCAACAATACGAAAAGCTAATATATCGGAACATGTAGATATTATCATAATATCATGTATCGATTCCACACATCCAGGCCCCCATGTTCATGGATCGAGCATTGTTGTTTGTATTGATTATACCGCCACTATTTTATTTAATTTAACCATAATCAATACCGATCGGGATCGATTCCCCTGACATCATCATCTGCATCCCATGAGCCTCTCTCAGCCTGCATCAGGGTATATATATATATATAATATAATATTATGGGTGACCCAAATAAGCTAAACCCCCCTCCCTTATCTTATTTAGGCCACATCATATGGTAGATTTCTTGAACTAACCATGGATTTGGAAGGTCGGCATTCTACTGATCTTTTTATTTAGTGCAGGGGATTATTTCAAAATAGAGGATGATACTAAATGATAAGTGGACCAAGGGTAAGAGTTGTGTGTGTGTGTGTGTGTGTGTGTGTGT
>NW_004798624.1:105431-108520 GCF_000002075.1 Aplysia californica | reverse complement strand
TGTGTGTGTGTGTGTGTGTGTGTGTGTGTGTGTGTGTGTGTGAGTGTGTGTGTATGTGTTTGTTTTGTGTGTGGTTGCGGTGAGAGAGAGAGAGAGAGAGAGAGATCTAGAGAGAGAGAGAGAGAGAGTAAATGTAATAGTGTGTTTGTATGTGTGTAATGTGTGAATGTTATTGTGTGCATGAGTGTCTATCTCAGTTGTACGGTCCAAATGTACATTATTTTGTTGAGAATTTTACATAGAACTCAACTACAAAACACTTTTATACAAAGTCACAGAAATATTCATTTTGTGCTTATTGAGGTGCAGTACAGGGTGATTTTACCTGCAAGGATAATTGGACAAAATGGGCAATATCTTTATAATGCTAATACTAATGGTCATATTTAGACAAATCCTATATCATTCTCTTTTTTTCTTAACTGCTCATGATTATTAAAGAGAAAGCAAACTAGATTAATGTAGTAATTTCGGATTCCTAATATTATGGGCATTCTTAAAAATTTTAAACTTGTTTTTAGCGCTTTTCTCAACGTAAAACGGATTCCGTTAAAAAACAACAACAACAATGACCTTATCTTTCTTTTTCAAGGTATTGTGCATACATTGGTGTGAAACTATTATATTCTATGCTTTCAAGTACATGAAAAAAGCTGATAAAGTCAAGCAAAATGTTCTTCAGAGACATAGATCTAGTAGTAGGCCCACTGGAACATTTTATAAACCGTGAAAAGATGAACAGAAAATAACAAAATTATCTTATGATCTTCACTTGCACTTGCAATTTTTTTGACAAATTATAGTCTACCTCATTATCTTTTTTTTTTCTTCACTATTCATGACAACTGGCATGTTTTTCAGTTGTTATCAAGGACGTGGATAGGCGGACCACGGGGTCTATCTAGCCCCAAAAGGATAGGTGGACCCCGGGGTCTACCTAACAAAATGCTAGGTTTTAGGATGTGAACCCCGGAGACAGCGTAGTGAAATAAGTAGATCTAGGTTTAACTAAGGATCGGTGGACCCCAGGGTCAACACAGTGAAATAGATCTCAGTTCATTTTATAGTAGGACTGGTGGAGCCCGTGGTCAACGTAGTGAAATTATAAGTAGATCTGGGTTTAATAAGGATTGGTGGACCCCGGGGTCAACATAGTGAAATCAGTAGATCTAGGTTTAATTAAGGAATGGTGGACCCTGGGGTCAATGTAGTGAAATAAGTACATGTAGATCTTGGTTTAATTTTAAG
This sequence comes from Aplysia californica, assembly GCF_000002075.1. Classification (NCBI taxonomy): domain Eukaryota; kingdom Metazoa; phylum Mollusca; class Gastropoda; order Aplysiida; family Aplysiidae; genus Aplysia; species Aplysia californica. The sequence continues at coordinate 107,272 of NW_004798624.1, read as the reverse complement.
GATTGGTGGACCCTAGAGTCAACCTAGTGAAATATGTAGGTTTAAGGTGGACCCCAGGGTCTACCTAACGAAATACTAGTTAGGTTTTAGAATAGGTGGACCATGCGGTCACCGTAGTAAAATAAGTAGGTTTAATCACAGTGTCCCGGGGGTCCACCAATCCTTAATTAAACCTTCTTATTCCTCTACGGCTATGGTGACTTCGGGGTCCACCAATCATTTTAAAATTAAACCTACTTATTTCACTACGGTGACCCCGGGGTCCACCTGTCCTAAAATCTAGTATTTCGCTAGGTAGACCCTGGAGCCCGGGGTCCACCTTAAACCTGCTTATTTATCACTACGTTGACCACGCGCCCGGGGTCCACATATCCTTACTTAAACCAAACCTTATTTCACTATGGTGACTCCGGGGTTCACATCCTAAAACCTAGTATTTCGCTATGTAGACCCCGGAGTCCACCTATCCTCTACAGGACTAAACTATTATCAATTTGCAATTTTCATTGATTAGCATTTTTTTAAAAAAATATTGAATCAGAGACTCGCTGTCTAAAAAGTCCATTGCTAATGCTATTCTTATCAAAGAAAATGACACAATTTGATTTTATGACATGTTAAAAAAAAGAGTTTTAAAAATATCCCGAAAATAACATAAAATGATTATATAGATCTCTCTCTCTCTCTCTCTCTCTCTCTCTCTCTCTCTCTCTCTCTCTCTCTTGTATATATATATATATATGTGTGTGTATTTTATTATGTATACTAAAAGACTGAGCAGAGGCTTACAATGTAAATTCTGTGCTCTACAAGTAGAGAGAATCTTAAGTTTGCGCAAAACAGATTTTAGAAAGAAAAAGTTGGATCTAATTATTCTAATAAAAGTAAAAGTGATTGTTATGCTGAGATTTGTTATTATTAACTCTGGAAATACAGTTAGTTCCTGAATCTAAAAGTAACTAGAACTGTGCAATTCGTTTTATTTTAATTCCAAAGCCCAAAGGTATCGATACCAATTTCACTACTGTGTTTTGTTCGTGTCGGATGTTATGGAGAGCGTTGTTAGGGGGATTTTTCCGAGATTCCAGGAATCTTATGCTTCATTTTGTGTTGACATATGTTACAAAATGTGGAATTTCGAAGCAAATAGGCCGATCTTTTTAGTTTTGTTGATGTTATCATGAAGTATAATGATGAATCATACAAGAAATACCAAAACCTACATATTATCGATACCTGAGGCCCAAAACTCGAGTTTCCTCTTCATCACCATCTTTTCATATTCATCCCCGTAAGCTGCTCTTTGCTCTTAGTATTAGTAGTCTGAGTTGTTAGTCTACCCCTGCCCTGTTTGCCATACATCTATATATATATATATATATATATATATATATATATATATATATATATATATATATACAACAATAGATTAGAATCTGTACGTTATATTATTCCAAGCTGATAAGAGTTGAATGAATGAATTGTCTCAAAAGCTGCATACACGTCATAGTAAGTGGGATACCGGGGGGTTGACAAGTATGAGTATGAGGTCACAATCAAATGATGCAATTCCGATTCTCCATGTTCATGTAGCCTATAGTCACTATAGATCTTGATTGCTCTTACACAGACGGAGTTACTGTCACAGCTGTAGGCAATAGTCTGGGATTTGTGCTGAGTTTAATTAACTTGGTTTAGGTAAGACTAAGATAAGATAAGATACGATAAGATAAATAAGAATAAAACAAATCTTTATCAGCTTTATTGCCGCCCTCATCTTGGCACATTTGTTTGGTGTTTTACCACGCACGAGCACACACACAGACACACACACACACACA
>NW_004798624.1:104098-105331 GCF_000002075.1 Aplysia californica | reverse complement strand
ATAAAACAAAACAAAACAAAACAAAACGCAAAACCAAAACCAAAACCAAAAACGATCAAGGTGCAACAGTATTAAATGTATCAAATTATTGAGATTTGACGAACCTTTCCTGCAATATGCACTGTGTACTTGAAGAAGTGTAAGCTATCACCGGCGTCTGTGGTGCAGTGGATAGACGCTTCTCTGTCGCACACTGGAGACTAAAGTTCAATTTCTAAGTGGGGAGAAATTCATAGCATATCGGGTATCTCGGTCTTCCAGCTGGTATGTTGTATTTGTATTCTTCTCAGCCCGGGTTGGCCCTGACACGCAGGGTCAGGAGCTTCCTCCTGAAAGATCTAAATTCTGTCGATGAGAGCATTAAAATGCCTACATAAAAAAAGATAATAATATATCATATATCTAAAATAGTTATCGGCACGCTCTTTGACTTTCACTGGGGCCAGCTTAACAGTCCAGCTGTAATGTACGGAAGTAAATCAGACGTGACTGAAAGATTCGTCGAGCTCCGAATGGATTCAGAGGTATTCCAGTCGGTGCCGGTTTAGTTGACGGTCTATCGCTGTGTGTCTAGTTTACTTAATGGTCTTCCACCAGAACAGCCTGAAAGATAGTTTAGTTGGCAGTCTGCCACGATGTTTCTCGTCCAGGATGGGGCATGGGTTGAGGGGGGGTCTATGATTTCTAGAAAACAGTCCCGTCTGACCTCTTGCTATGACGATTTACTTGTAAAAAATAATCTTTACCGCCGCAGAATTCTTTGATTAAAAAGACAAAGCAAAATGAAGCAATTCATCCACCTAGTAGGTGGATCCCTACCTTATTGTAAACGCCACACCCTTTGATCAAAGTACGTGTACCACCAGCGCTGTCGTTACTACCGTGGCCAATCAGACGGGTTCTTCTGTAAACTGCCAAGACCGCGGTATTTGTTTTGGTATGTGTTTTACAGCGCTTGCAATTGCACACTGTCATATTGTATTATGAGCGCGCGAGACACATTAAAGATGTTCAGTTTGGTAGGAATATGAATTTTCAATTTTGCCCCGGTGGCGGCCAAAGCCTACTTTTATCGATTTTAGGAGCACCAAGGGATCTTTAACGTGCGCAACTTGCACACAGGACCTCCGAGATCTTTTGCCCGTATCCGAGAAGGCTAGGCGTTAGATCTTACCTTCCATAAGATCAGGGGTGTGGATAAAAGATAGCAGTAAGTTTTTGAAGGTCACCGTC
>NW_004798624.1:102317-103998 GCF_000002075.1 Aplysia californica | reverse complement strand
CTCTCTCTCCCTCTCTTTCTCAACCTCTCTCCCAATTCTCTATCCACCTAATCCTCCAAGGACACACATCGTTGACGTCACAGACAAACGACCTTGACCTGTAAGTCATTTTTAAAAACCCTACCAGAGCCCCACTGTATTACCCACGTGATGTGGTGGAGATTTTTTAACGAGCCGCCATCATTATTCGCTCTCACGCTCACCTGAGTTTTTACCTGAGTCGTAACCCGGGGCAAGAACTAGACACGTGGATCACAATTTGATGTGAGGCCATAATGTTGTGCGCATAGATCAGATTATTTCACCCCTGACTGGTTTTGTCGAATCGGGCGGCTAGTTTGATGAGTACCAGGTTTATGGAGCTCGAGGCTTTGTTCTACCAAATGTCTGCATCAGCCAGTCGGTCGGTGGGGCCTACACAAAACTAACGACAAGTCGAACAGTCTAAAAAGGTCGCCTTTTATCAAGGAGAAAAGTGCCTTAGACAGGTGGACGATTACACAGTGTCATTATAATATTTTTTTAAAAATATGTATAGGCCCTACGCAACAGAGGAATAAGTAAGTGGACGTTTGTGCAGGTTATTATCTTGCGACCGTTAGAACAGGCTTTACTGTATTTCTGCCACACAAATTCTATTGGGCTCTCGTGGCAAAAAGGTTAAGGAGTTTACCTCTCATTCAATAGATCTAGATCTCGGGTTCGAATCCAGATAGCGACTGAAATTTTTATGTTCTAAATTGTCTCCTTTCACCTCCTTTCCTGCTCTCTTGCAATGCTCTGTCGTCTGCTTTCGCCTCCACTTTCTGCCCCCGCCCCCTCACCTCCTTTACTCCCTCCTCTGGGCTCCTGACTCTTTCTGCAGCCTATCTACTGCTACTTCCTGCCCCCTTCTTACTGCTGTCTTTCAGCCATACCCTTGATCTTTCGTTTCCCTTTTCCAGGTTGTACCCCTCGGCTCTCTGACATCAACTTTCCACCTTTTTTCTGGTCTTCAACTTGATCTTTTTCCTGTTCTTAGTTTCCGTTTGGTGCTTTAAAAAAAAAGGTCAATACGTTGCCTTTCATTCTGCCGATGTGGCCAGCCCATTTCCATTTTTGTCGCAGTATAAATTTGAGAATATCTGCCACTCATACATGCTTACTGGCTAAATTCCAGTGTGGCTGTCACTAAGTGTGTGTGTTTTGAGGCCTTCTCTCCTGTCCCCATTTGACACCTTGCTCCCCACCCTACCCCTTTCGTGCGCTACTTTCTCATCCATCCCACTTACTCAAACCACAATGTATTCATCCCTCCTCCACCACCTCTTCCTATCCTCCCTCCCCCACTTTCCTGTACCCATCACTCCCCTCCTTCCTTCATTACCCCCCCCTCATCCCTTCCCCTCCTTCTTCCTCTGTCCCTCCCCTTCCCATTCTCTACCCTACTCCCTCATCCTCTCCCTTCTTCCTCCTGCCCCTTCTTTACCCTACTACCCCTCCTTCTTCTGTTCCCTCCCCTCCTTTTCCTCCACCCTACCTCCCTCTCCCACCTTCTTCCACTTCCCTCCCCATCCCTACCCATCTTCAACCCAACTCCCTCACCTCTCTGCCTCCTTCATCCACTACTCTCCCCTCCTCCCTCCTCCCTCACCTTCCTCCTCCCCGCTCCCCCTCCCTACTCCACCCTATCCCCTTCCCC
>NW_004798624.1:98972-101220 GCF_000002075.1 Aplysia californica | reverse complement strand
ACACACACACAAACACTCACCCTAAAATCACACCCTACCCCTTTCTCTCCCCCCCCAAAAAAAACAACAACAACCAAACCCCAAGCAAACCAAACAAAACAAACAACAACAACAACAACAATTTCTGCACGTCTATTTTAAAACTTACTGCACACATTTTTATCAATCGAATGTTGTTATTCTGACGACACTGGTCTCGTCTGAACTTCAACCTTTCTTTTATATTTATAAGTTTATTTATTGGCCCAGGGAGGGGGGCGGGAGGGGGATTTTAACTTCGACTAAAACACATAATGACATAATGATACAATATGCATCTGCGGATGAAAAGAGAAGTCAATGGAAAGGGAGGGACCCTCGTGGAATAGCATCTGTCTCCATCAGATGACAAAAGACGCCCAAGTGTACCTAGAGATTTAGGCTGTGGCTGTGAGTTCGGCGTTTGCTTCGCGCGCCTTTTTCAGGGCAGTTAGGTTATAAAGTAAGACTAAGAGGCGTGTCGCTCTTCAATTCAGAGTCCACTTCCGATAGGAGTGATGAGGCATGAGGGTGAGCGGTCCAAGAACTCTTTACTGAACCCAAGTTTTTAAATCGCAAACATTGCAGTCTATCATGACATCAACAAAAATCAGCAGATGGGTGGTTGGCGGGTACTCTGGTGTGGTTTGCTCCTTCTTTCTTATCAACAGCAATCGTCCTTATCTCCCCCTTCTTCTTCTTTTTTTTTTACTCTCTTTTAACACCTCTAATCTTCTGGCGCTCATATTATGACCTTATCCAGTAAAACCTCTACTAAAACAAACAAAACATCAGCAAACCCCACCCGACCCCACAACCCAATGCCTATTGTATGAACTGTTTATACAGTAGGTTAAGCCCCACCCTTATTTTTTTTAATCCTTTAAAAAAATATCCTAACCCCCCCCCCCTAAAATAAAAACAAATAAAACCAAAAAAAAAAACCCACCAAAAGTTGTGTTCTTCTGTTTTTAAGATAGTATTGTTTCTATCAATTAGACTGCGTTGTTATACAGCGGACATTGGTGTCTGTTGTTGTTGTTGTTGAGAATTGTAACGTTCACGTGATCACATACTAATTTACTAATTTTATCTAAACTTCTGTGTGTTTGCAATAGAGTTTGCAAAGGATGGGAGGTGGGAGGGTAGACTCAGGTTGGAGTAGATGAGACAAGACGCCCAAGTGTACCGAAAGTTTTAGGCTAATACTTGGAGCACAGTGCAAGCTTAATAAGGACCTTTCTTCTTGCAGGCATATGAAATAATAATTGTTATTCATAAAATACAACACAAGCTTGGTGTAAGAATCCCGTTAAAATTAACCTATCAATTTTCCAATTAATGAATATGAATGGCGGGCAAAAAAATATAATAGCGAAGTTTCGTTGATCAAATTAGGTCGATGTTCTCGTCTTTTACGCAGTCATGAAACACGGGTCAACTTTATTCAGGAGCTCAGAAAGATCAACGACCTTCAACCAGACACGCTATCAAAACGAGGCCACTTTATCACAATACAATCACGATGTATACATACCGTTGTAACATATATATTATATTAAATTATATATGCATAATTAAAACAGTATGGACACGATTTTCTGTTTCAAATATGCACAAATAATAGGCTCAATCTAAGAACACAAAGGGTTAAGAACTCAGCGTATTGACTAAGTGTTACGGTTCAAGGTAAGCTCATGACTAGGACTGTGTCAGTAACATAAACTCTCTCCCCCGACACGGTTTCTGAAACGTTCCTCTTTGGGGACGCTCTAAAACACACAGTTTGCTCGTCCTATTTTGCATACTTAAAGACTTCTCAACCCGTTATCTGCTTAAGAATGTTTGGACAACCATAAAAAAGTAATATCTGATAGATGTATCAAGCTGTATGTACCGGGGATCTGGGTTTTGATATTACATGTAGCGCACGGAATCCGTGCCTAACTCTGTTGTCTCGGGTAGTGTTGCTGCGCTGGCGGTTTATTATTTTTTTGTACCGTAATGCCGAGAATTATCATCAGAAAAGCGTTAATTTGAAGAACAGTTATTGTAATAGTGCACTGTACCCCTCCTTCATCTCGTGGGTTTGGGGGTTTGTTTGGGTATACATTTTACGTTAACGGCAACTCAGCGAATTTCGATACTAGGTGGGTTTTTTTCGTTTTTCACATTGTTCGGCGGGTGTTTGGGGATTTGAGGAAAGGGTGGAAGTGTTGGGGAGGGGGAG
>NW_004798624.1:96169-98872 GCF_000002075.1 Aplysia californica | reverse complement strand
TGGGGGGACGCGATTTGATAAAAATAATTGTGGCATACCGTACGGGTTTTTTAAACTGACCTGTCGATGCGGTCAACCAAGTAAGGGGAACAACTACAACACGAAATACTGACAATGTTATAGAATATTATATTCCCTCCCTTGCTTCTCCGATGCCTTGGGTTCAGAAAAAAAATGTAGGGAACGTTAGACATCTCTTAGTCTGAGTTAGCCAGCCTCCAAAATTGGGGAATTTTGGGGAACAATACGGGTATAAAATTGCACAGTTATCTAATCACAAAGATTTCTTTTGTCATTACTTTCTCAGACAGTCGGCTCTGCCTACAACTGTCCACATGTTTGTGGTCTCTGTCCCTAAAACATAAACCTAAATTACCTCTATAAGGGTGTAAAATATTAGATCTACAATTGTGTAATCACAATAGCTCTTTGGTTTGTTTGTCCTTCTTTGTTCAGACGATCCGACTTTTTCTCCACCCGTTCAAATGTCTGTGGCTCTGTCCCTCAAATGTAAACCTAAATTATTTCATTATCGGCGTAAATTTTACAGTTATTTAATCACAGTGATTATCTATAATTTGTTCTTCTTTCCTCAGATGATCCGACTCTGCCTCCACCCGTTCAAATGTCTGTGGTCTCTCTCCCTCAAGTGCATCTGTTCACCATTCTGCGAGACTTGCTCGTATGTCTTCGGCGCGTTCGAAGATCCGAATCGAGATCCGGATGACCCTTTCCGGACACGACTTTTCTGATCATTTCAAGCTTCTCTAGGACTTGTATTGTGGACCCGGATTTATTCGGATTGATTTTCATTTATTCGGATGCAAGAGACGATTCGGCCTCGGATATATGAGCAGAGATTTTTGTGATTGTTTAACTTGGGTTAGTGTGAATCGTTGTTGCGTGTAACTTTTCTTTAAAGTTTCAACCATCATTTCATTGTTTCATGTTACTTTTCATCAATGTTTCGACATTCATTTCATCCTTTCACATTACTTTTCAATGATGTTTCGAAAGTCATTTCATTGTATCGTGTTACTTTCCATTAACATTTAATTTTCAACTTCTACTTCGCAATCTTTAAAATGTTACTTTCAGTTTTGTTCCTACGGTTATTTCACTGTTTCGTGTTACTTTTCATAATTTAAAAAAAAAATGTTACCTTGAATATACGTTTCATCCGTCATTTCACAGATACTTCATGTCACTTTTCATAACAATTCAACCTTTAATTCACAGATGAACACATTTTTAATGTTTCAACTTCACTCCAATTATTTATGAGTGTCTAATTTTTTTTGTATTTGTCTAAACCTTCTCGTCTTAAATAGTTTATGTTCCTTTTCCTTAAGGTTTCAAATTTCATTTCACAATGTTTCGAGTTACTTTTCATAAATGTTTATAATAATTTCCCTCTGCAGAAGTTGTATGTCACTTTTCAGTCGTGTTTCACAATTGTGCGTTACTATTCATTTGTGTTTCAACTTTCATTTCTCAAAAGTTTCATGTTATTATTCATTGCTATTTCTTGTTAAATTTTGTTGCAGTTTCATGCTACATTTCATGGTTACTTTCTTGTTGTTACATTTCATTGTAGTTTCAAGGTACATAATATATACATTGTAATTTTTTGTTACATTTTATTTTTGATTCATGCCATGCCCTGTTGTAGTTTCACGCAACATTCCATTCTTACTTCTTGTTACATTGTTTTGTTACTTCTTGTAGTTACAATCCATGGTTACTTCTGGTTACATTTGTGAGGCAGCGTGGTGAAATCAGGCTCTCGTCAAAATAATCAAAGTGAAGAAACTTGCATTTTTTCGGCAGGTTTGTTAATTTTTATCATTTTTTTTTTTTGGCTCAACACCTTTCATGCCCATTAAAGAACTCATTTCTGAGTGGATTTTTCTGAAAAGCGTTGATTAAAGGCACAAAAAATGTAAATTTTCAGTTACAACGGACTCTTAAGCTAAGGAAATAACTAATCTTTGGCGGCCATTTTCTCACTAATTTTACCTCCGAAAACAGGTGACCCCCACCTCGTTCTTATGCAAATATCTCGACTTGTATTCAAGATAACTGGATACTTTTTTCCACCAAATAAAGACAAGTGAACAAGCTTTAAGATGGTACCAATAACTCTACATGCTCAAAAATTGACGAGAGCCTGATTCCACCACGCTGCCTCACATTTCATTGTTCATTCATGGTATATTTTAGTGTCAACCTTATAGTGTTGAAAATTGCGCCAAACCCATACACTTTAAAGATTTAATGTACATACTTTTGTTCTACATCCTACTGCTTTATGATTGAGTTATTATTGCATTATGATTGTGCTATGATTGCGTTATGATTTATGATTTGTTTATACCGGACGAAGTCAGATGTTTCTGCAAACCCAGCCATATCTAACAAAACTGTGATATAATTCTAACTGGATTTTGTTTTGATTTGTTTCATATTTTATTAATTCCCGTGTTAACTGTGTTAATTTAATCAGCATAAATAATAGTACTGTGATAAACGCTATTTTTATTTTTGAAATTTATTTTGTTATAAATAGATCTCTGGATTAAGAGCCTTTTGATTATTTTGGACAACTTTATTGTACGTGTAGGCCTACTTGTTTATTTGTTTTGTCCCACTTTTGATCCTTTTTATTTATTTTTTTTTGGTTATCCCTCGTCCACACCCCCC
>NW_004798624.1:94261-96069 GCF_000002075.1 Aplysia californica | reverse complement strand
CCCCACCCCCCAAAAAACAAACTTAACGTTTCATTATTTCTAACATGCCGTATATTGCTTATCATACCATGGCTCTTATTTAATTATTTATTTATTTATCTTTCTATCCATTTATCTATCCATTTATTTGTTTATATACTTTTTTTATTCTTTTACATGGCCGCTAATAAATTATGAGGTATGGAGCTTCCCACATTTTTTTAAAAAATTGGAATTTTTTTCAGTGTGTGCTTTATTACATCTATGTTTTAAATACTATAATATGTGAGGCAGCCTGTGGAAATGTGGCGCTCGTCAAAAAACAATACAATTAAATTAAAGAGACCGGCATTTTCCCACCGATTTAGCAATTTTTATCGAGTTTGGTTTTTTTTTGTTTTTGTTTTTTTGGCTCAACACATTTTATTTTTATGGTCATAAACCGGTCAACCCCCACATCCTTCAGTCGCGAATATCTCTACCTCTGCTCAAGATAAATGAGTATGTTTGTAATAGAAAGCTAGAAAAACAAACAAGCTTTAAGATCATACCAATAACTCCACATGCCCCCAAACTGACGAGCGGCTGATTCCGCCACGTCGTGACACAGATATGGCTGGATTCGACCATAGACTATATATAGTATAACAATATGTGACGCAGCGTGGTGGAATCAGGCTATCGTCAAAATAATCAAAGTGAAGAAACTTCCATTTTTTCGCAGGTTTGTCAATTTTTATCACATTTTTGTTTTTTTTACCTCAACACCTTTCATACCCTTTAAAGAACTCATTTCTGGGTGAATTTTTCTGAAAAACGTTGAATAAAGGCATTAAAAAACGTAAATTTTCAGTTACCACGGACTCTTAAGCTAAGGAAATAACTAATCTTTGGCGGGCATTTTCTCACTAATTTTACCTCTGAAAACAGGTGACCCACACCTCTTTCTTTAGCAATTATCTTGACGTGTATTCAAGATAAATGGATTATTCTTTTCACCCAAATAAACACAAGTGAACAACCTTTAAGAGTATACCAATAACTCTACATGTCCAAAAATTGACGAGAGCCTGATTCCACCACGCTGCCTCACATATGTCCAACCGCGCGCTCTAGCTTATTTTTAGGTCGACTGCGAAGTAAAACATTCGAGCCAAATTAAGGGCAAGGGGAGACGGGTGGTGCAAACGCTGGATTTTTTCAAGACTGCTGTTTTCGCCCTTCGTTTGAACATGCTTGGTGTGCAAGCTTGGCAGCTAGGTTTTTACGGAGGATGAAGAGAAGCGGCCAAAACAGTGGGTGATCTAGGTCTATATAAGTCTATGGACTGAATACACACATAATATCATACGTGTTATGAAATGAATTCATAATGTATAATATCAGTTGACGTCATCGCTGCGAGAAACGAAAGAAAGCAGTAAGAACAAAGACCTCGACAAAAACTGCAACAACAACAACAACAACAACAACAACAGCAACAACAACATCATCATCAGCAACAACAACAATATCATCATAATCATCAACAACAACAACAACAACAACAACAACAACAACAACAACAACAACAACAACAACGACAACAACAACATCATCATCATCATCAACAGCAACAACATCATCATCATCATCAACAACAACAACAACAACAACAACAACAACAACAACAACATCATCATCAACAACAACAACAACATCATCATCAATAACAACAACAACAACAACAACAACATCATCAACAACAACATCAACAACAACAACAACAACATCATCATCAACAACAACAGCAACAACAACAACAACATCATCATCAACAACATCATCAT
>NW_004798624.1:92939-94161 GCF_000002075.1 Aplysia californica | reverse complement strand
TATATATCACTAGCTAACACAAAAAAATTCAAGTTCAGAGCGATAAGAGTGTGAAACAGAGAAAAAAATCAGAAAAAAGATCAAGCTACGATCATAATCTGGTTTGAACCCCTGCCTTCCGTTTTGCTGCCATAAATAAAAAGAGCAGCACCTCGGGTGCCGACAGTTCAAGTGTGAAGATCGAAGGTTTTTTTGACAATATGCAGGTGGCTTTATCTGTAACAGGACCCAACGCTACACATTTTGTTGGGGGGGGGGGGGAGAAACAATGTTGTCGCTTCATTGAACGTCAAAGAAACGTAAGAATGGAGGAAGGAAAGAAATCAAAAGAGGAAGAACTAAAAAGAGGATGAAATAAAAAGAGGCAAAAATGGTCCGGGACAGGGATCATAAGGGGCGGTAATCAAAGACACAAGCGTATCAATATTTTACTTCCCCGTTCCCACGAGTCATTTGAGCTTTGTTGATTTTTGTAACCTCCCCTGGTGGCGGTGTGAACTAGAATTGTTTTGGTTATGTCCCCTGACGACTTCTTTTTCTTTTTCTTCCCCTACACACAACATGTGATCAGAGGCCCCTGGTGGGTTGTATTGTCGGGGTTACTTTGTAGAGGAACAGCCTGCTGGGAGAGGCTTTGATATGACAGGGGAGACAATGTAACGGTCTGGGAGGAGAAACTGGCGGTAGGGGGGTAGAAGGATGGGGATGAGAGTTGGAGGGAGTGGGAATATTCACTTTGGTGAAGAAAAAATTGCTCTAAAAAGTCGATGGTGCTTTTTAAATGATTGACATAAAAAAGGAAAAAAGGAGTAAATACAAAATAGCACCAAGTTCGTAAAATTCAGCCCCGTGAAATCACTCTTTGTTTTAGTTAGATTTTTACGGCACTTGCAACACAAATAGGTCATATAAGTGCCAAAGATTTGAGGTGTTACAAGAAAGTTTTTAATTCCCCAAAGAAGAAGGAGAGATAAGGACGATAGTTGTTTGATAGGAATGAAGGACCAATCCACACCTGAGCACCCGCCATGACGGTACTTACTTACACTTACAGAACTCTGTTTATGATCCTCACCATGCCTTATGAACCAAGGTCATGTTAAGGTATACACTCACTCACGTTTTCCTGTGTATGTGTTTGAATGTGTTAGCCTGCATGTATACTTGAATGTATAGTACGTGTGTGTCTGTATGTAATTGTGTGTGTGTGTGTGTGTGTGTG
>NW_004798624.1:90229-91508 GCF_000002075.1 Aplysia californica | reverse complement strand
AAGTGTTTTGCGGCGCTCTCAACTTACTGCATGAGGTCACATGAGAGCGTGGGACACATTAAACATTTTTCAGTTGGCAGGAAATTTTGAATTTTTTCCGGGTGGCGGCCGAAGCCTATCCCTTATCGATTTTAGACCTTCAAGGGGTTTTTAACGTGCGCAACTTGCACACGACGGGACCTCCGGGATTTTTCGCCCTTGTCCGAGAAGGCTAGGTGTAGATCTTTCCTACCAGAAGATCAGAGGTGTGGCTGAAAGACAGCAGTAAAAAGAAGCGAAGGAGTAGCAGTAGAAAGGCTGCAGAAAGAATCAGGAGCCTAGAGGATGGGGCAAAGGAGGTGAGGGGGTGGGGGCAGAAAGAGGAGACGAAAGTAGTCGACAGAACATTGCTAGAGAGCAGGAAATGAGGTGAAAGGAGACACATTTAGAGAAGATAATTTTTCGGTCGCTATCCGGATTCGAACCCGGGGCCTTTTGAATGAAAGGCCAACACCTTAACCCCTAGGCCACGAGAGGCCCCCGTGGTGAACATTATGGTGTGTGCCGGGGTGAGAAGTGTGAACTGGGTCTGTGTGTGTGTGTGTGTGTGACAGAGAGAGAGAGAAGAGAGAGAGAGAGAGAGAGAGAGAGAGAGAGAGAGAGAGAGAGAGGGGGGGATGGAGGGAGAGAGAGAGAGGGAGCATGGATAGAAGGCGGTCATAGCAGCATCATAAGTTCAAATAAAGTAATTAGCATTCGACTACCGTCAAAGCGATACGCTCAAGTTCGACTACTGTCAAAATATTAATGTCCGGCTACAGCCAAGCCGATACACACACATTCGACAATGGTGACGATATTCAGGTCCGACTACCGTACTGTATAGCCAGAAGTCCATTGATAATGATAATAGATTACATTTACATAGCGTTCTTTCCAATAAAAGTGTACGTTCTGGGTGATTTACATCAATCACATGATTACTGAGAGTAATACTTCATTCACACAAGAAAAACCCCAGTTCACATAAACAAGAAAACCAGTCCAATCACACAAGGAAGAGCTTTCTCTGCCATATTAATTGTATTGGGGGCGCTCCGTTATTTCAGATGGTATCATGATAGACTATGGAGCGAATGGCCGAAGTTCGAATCTTAGACTGGGTTTTCTCGAACTCGCGTCGGTTCGTGTGCGTTTGTGTGAGTTTGTGTGAGTTTGTGTGTGTGTGTATGTGTGTGTGTGTGTGTGTGTGTTTATGTGTGTGTGTGTGCGTGTGTGTGTCTGTGTGTGTGTGTGTTTA
>NW_004798624.1:88873-90129 GCF_000002075.1 Aplysia californica | reverse complement strand
CAGACAGACAGACAAACAGACAGACAGACAGACAGACAGACAGACAGACAGAGAAAGAAAGAGAGACAGAAAGGAAGAGAGAAAAAGAGAGACATTTTCCACATTTTCAGACAAAATAACAAAAACAGAAGAAATATATATTTTTTAATCCAACAAAACTACCGCCAATCATAATAATAATAACATTAGGACTCAAGAAGAAATCCTTCAGCTTCAGCTGCACTCACTCCAGCAACTACAAGTCCCCGCACGTGCACGCTCACGTCTCCCCCTATAATCTCCCCCGGCCTACAAGATGGCGGCGGCATCACCTGCCCCCAGCCGTCAGTGCCATGGCCCGTACTGACCCATTATGTCCGTTACGCCTCGCACCCCCACGTCAGCGTCCCCGGGAATATTATCGGTAGTGGCAAGCGGCGAGAGAGCTGCCACGACACGACATTGTGAGCCCCTCACGGCAGGTTACTCGCAACTAGTGGGTTATGTTTAGATACAGTAACAGATAAAGATAAGACGCTGGTGCAACTAGTGCATTATGTTTACAGTAGGCCTAACTGAATCTATTATCTATTTGTGGTGGCCGTATTTTGCTATTCAAAAGGCTTATTAATGGCTGCATCGATCGAAATGCGGTTTTCGCCCTTCGTTTTTTTTTTTTCAGTTTTGATACAGTTTTGCTGCAAAAAGCTTAATTTCTTTATTTCGCCGATCGCTTTTATAATTTATAGGCCAACGCTTCTGTCTCTGTAATTTTATAAAAATCCGATGCGGAAGTGACATTTTGCGAGGCGCATTTTGTTTTGAGAGTATAGATCTAGATCTAGACCTTCTAATTTTTTGCATCTTTCACTCTCAAGATTTATTGCTCCATTCCAGTTGAGTGTGAATATAGTAGGCCAATGACTTTCACGTTCAGTTGATGTTAATGCACCGATCATTCCTTTCTTCGAAAAGGGGCCCAGCTAGTAGAATATAAGGGTCTTGAACATCTCGCTCTCACTGGCAAAATTGAGGGTAGGCGAGGCAGGGGTAGGCCCAGAACAGCATACTTAGGGAACCTAAACAAATAGGTAACAGTGAAAGATCAGGGAAGCGTAGCTTTTTTGAGAGCATCCGAGCAAAGGAAGGAATGGAGAATCATGCTCGTCGATGTCTGTCGCAGATCTGGCACTGGATGATGATGAACAGAGTAACAGTTAAAGACGCTGGTACGTTTGTGGTTACGGTAGGGATCTGTTGCACGCCTCTCTCTCTCT
>NW_004798624.1:82654-84797 GCF_000002075.1 Aplysia californica | reverse complement strand
CTATCCTCCATTGAAGAGAGGAATAAAACATACAATAATTGTTCACTACTTTGCTGTTTTCGTTTGTTTTTCGTAATGACTTGAACATCTAGCTCGGTGCCCCGTGTTTGCTGCCGACAGTCCACTACTGCTGCCGTTTCATTCACGTAAAACCAGCGGTCCGAGCATGTTTAGGCACCCGCGTTGACTTAGGTCCAGTGAAAGTTGGCGACCTCCTCTCATCCTCTGAGGAAGGGAAACTCGCGTCTCCGTCTCACCGGCGGTTCCTGAGAAATGGCGCGGAGTGATTGACAGGCTCATCCCCCCGCCCACTTCATTCTTTCATCCGCCGCTGCTGTCGAGAGAGACCACCATGGAGGAAGATCGTTTCTTGGCCGTAACGAGAAACCCGCGTCTTCTCTTGATCCATCGACCAACCAGCCGACCGAAGGGGCGGCGCCGAACCAACGCGATAAACCCCGCCCATAGATGCTGGAGCGGCGAACCAGCCACTCAGAGCGCGTGTCGAGGCGGGCAGCCGTCAGCCGTGCGCAATTCCGAGCCGTTTCGTGACACGCGGGGTGGGCACAGGAGACGACCCTCGTGAAAGCTCCAAGTCTTGGAGAGAACTTTGCTGTGCATGCTCGTAGCCAAGTGTGGAGTGCGAGAAAGAGGCAACTGTGCTAGGCCGGCAGCTATTTGCCTAGCTGCTGTTGTATACATCGCAGTATCATCATAGTACAGCGCGTTTTCCCAGCCCGAGACTCACTCAACGACACCCTGTTGGATTTACCTACACAAGCAGTCGCCACAAATTGTTCTCCAGTTCCTTTCAATATCTGCGCGCACCGACTTGCACTGTTGAATTTAGGCTTAGATCGGTTTAATCATTATTCTCTTCTGCAGCTGTGCTTGAAATAATAACAGTGAACTCGCCAACTTGTTTAATATCTCTTACAACGCCTTCAATTAGCAATCAAAGACGTACAGAAATTAACCGTGCTTTTTTAAAATAATAATTATTATATTCGTGGATTTTTTGTGCAGATTCTGTGTGGATTGTTCGAGTTGGAATCACGTGTGCGTGTGTTTGGTTCGTTGACGGTTATGGATACGCCAGTGATGTGAAGCGATGCACGGACACAGTAAGCAGCTGTCATTGTCATAATTTATGTTTCATTTCCCCATTGGTCTTGTGAGTGACTGAGTGAGTGCGTGACCTATGTGTTTGCTCACAACCGTTACATATAATAATATTATCCCTCCCAACACTAACTACAGGACTTTTGTGAGATATTACTCCTTTAAATTTTACATGAGCAAATCTCTTCCCTCTAACTCTAACGTAAGCGCAAAGTCTGAGAGTCTACAAACTTTTCTTCTTCAAAAGGCTTAAAAACCAAAGACATTCAAAAATGTGTACACGCGTTACCAAGGTTTTGAATTTGAATTGATACCTTCATCAAGAGGACAAAAATATATCGGATAATAGAAACTGTATCAAATAGATTACATCATAACAACTCTTTACCAAATAAAAAGTCTAATAATAATTATCATTGTTATTATTATTAGGCCTATTATTATTATCAGTATTATTATTAGTATTATCATTATAATTACAACAATATCAATAGATATTCAGTCTGTCTGAGCATCAAATTACTTTAGTAGATAAGTTTTATTTTTCACTCTCCTTCAGTAAACAAATTCTTTTTGTCAATCACCGGGAAATCTTAACAAGTTCACAAAACGTCTACATTCGTTTACCTGGGACACGGCGACCTTACCCGTGTCTTCCTCAACCCTCCCATCATCTCTAGATCTTTTCCTGATACATCATTACCGTACTCGTTTATTTGTATTGTTCTTTACTGTTCGGGGTCGGTGGTAAACCTGAGATTGTCACGACTGACATTGAAAAACTAACAAATGAACAAACAAACAAACAAACAAACAAACAAGCATCCTTAACTGACGATCAATGCACATGTAAAATGAAAATCAGTCATGATATTGAAAACTGCTAATGTCGGTAATTATTGGAAGCAAATAATTATGTCGGTAGTTATGGTAGATCTAGTTACAAATCTATAATCCTCTAGGGCGACTTACACAACTCTCTCTCCTTCTCTCTCTCTCTCACTCTCTCTCTCTCTCTCTC
>NW_004798624.1:80684-81982 GCF_000002075.1 Aplysia californica | reverse complement strand
GCTGCCTGCTGTAGTATAACCGTTTTGTTTTGGTAAGACTTTTACGGCCTTCGCAACTGCAAAAGGTCATTATGAGCGTGGTAGCTTTTGTTGACGCGTACTCTGCGAATATTATAGACTAGTCTACATAATATATCAATACATATAAATTAGGCTATACTAACACTGGCCGATCTTCCAATCTCTGACTCTAGGATGGTGATAATCCCGACAATGTGCTAACTTAGCGTGAATGTACCATAATAATTATGTTCAATAATAACATGTTATTGTCGTACAGTGTGACCGTTTTCGAACACACTCATAGTCAAATCTCTTTTAGTTTAAGTAGAGGTTTTACAGCGCTCGCAACTGCATATGGTCATGAGCGCATAATTCTAATTCACCACAAACCAGATCTAAATTTTGTTGTTAGTTATTCTGCTTTTGGTTGGTAGTGCAAAAGAGTAACAGCTTGGGTTTCTTGTAGATCTAGATCTAGTTGTAGATATTTTAAGTCCCAATCAACACAATTTTCAGCTTTCTTTCTCTCTCTCTCTCTCTCTCTCTCTCTCTCTCTCTCTCTCTCTCTCTCTCTCTCTCTCTCTATCTCTCTCTCAATTACAACAGCAACAATATAAATAAAAGCAGCAATAACTTCTACAGTAACACTTACAATAACAACATCAACAAAAGCAACAACAACAATAACAATAACAATAACAACAGCAGCAAAAACAACAACATCAACAATAACAATTTACAAAAGCAACAAAAACAACACTAACAGTAGTAATAACAATACCAAAAGTAATAACAACAACTAAAACAACAACATCAACAATAACAACAATAACAATATTAAAAACAAACAAACAAAACAAACAAATCTCTACGTACATCAAAGCTCGCAAAAACAAACAGAGAAACACAGAAAAACACAGAAAAACACAGAAAAACACAGAGAAATCTGCAGGCACAAGGTACCAAGTATTATCTTAGGCCACGTTCACACGTGCGCGGTCGGTCCACATAAAAATCCGCGTGAAGTCGGAGCTATGATTAATGACTATCAGTTAGTGCAACGGGCCCGACCGACACACACACGGGCTTTGAACCGTGCAGTCGCGGCACCCCGCCGCGCGACCCTGCAAGCTCGTACACACCGACAGAAATACACACCAGCGTGCACACACGCACGTGCACCAACATGAAAGAAGTGAAATGTGTACTAACTGCGAGCGTTTGGTGAGTGACATAAAACACATGCTCGTGCAGGAGTGGAACTTTAGAAAGTCGGGTTATGTTATTTCGGTACC
>NW_004798624.1:77825-79107 GCF_000002075.1 Aplysia californica | reverse complement strand
GTTGACTCAGTAAATATAGGAGAAATCGTAATGTGATACACTGTACATCTCACGCCGTACGTTCTACATCAATCCATAAAAAATCATCCTGCTGGGGTGTGCTCTATTTTTTTACTTTAAAAAAAAAAAAATATGTTGTACGTAGCTTCACTTGCATTTCCGAGAATTTTTCGTTAACTCAAAACGCGGTGCTGGGAAACATAAAAAATATTATTATCGTGTAGATCTATTAATATTTTATTGTCTAGTAAAATACGGACTGAAGTGCCGGCAAATGTTTTTTAAAATCTTAACATTTTCATAAATGAGATTTTTTTGCTATTTAGAAAGTACACTGTGCACATATATAAAACTATAAACGAGTTTCCCCTATAGATGCGATTAGAATATAAATAAATGCTGACTGCACACGGGGAAGGATACTCAAGCTTCCACTGTGGTCACCCAGAATTTTTATCTGCTACGGACACAGCAAAATAAATAAACCAACAAAACAAAAGACATGCCAAGCAAGCAAATCAACAAATAAAAGCACAATAAACCAAAGGAAAGGAAAATATATACCCCCCCCCCCTCTTCCATTGACTCAGAGACCTCCCCTCCCCCCTGACGTTAACCCAAACCCAAACAAGGAAACAACTAAATAACCAATATCAAAAACCCCCCCCCCCCCCTTAACCTAAACAAGAACGGGGAACATTTTAAGGGGGAGAAAAATCAAAAGTAAACCTCTTTTGTTTATTTTTTCCCGTAATATATTCATTGAGCCGACTGTATTAATTATTGTCGTCGGTGCATTCTCATGACACTAGTTGTGAAAAGATTTGCCTTAATCTTATACGAGCGAAGGCCATTAAAATGTTGATGAATAAATCAATAAACAGTAATTAGAGAACAATTTTAATTGAAAACTGATGTCGCCAAGTGGAGCGGTGGGTTTAGGAGCACGACCCGTCTTATACCGCTACTGGGGCTCTAATTCACTGCAAGGCCACAATAATCAGGTACAATTTGTACACAAAATGATCAAATAAATTTTTTGAGGTACACTTGAAAACTTTTTGTTTTTGCTCTCAGCTCAACACCACGGACCGAGCACGACGTAGTGATCCTACGCCGCTTATTTTTACGCTCGTAAATGCGCTGTTTTCAATACCGAGAGCTGCTGTGCACTCAAACCTGATCTCCCGCCCCGTTGTTCTACGTTTTATTTTATTTCCAGATATTATTGTTTTGTTTGGTATTTACATTTTAGCGGAGTTTTCTGTTCTTTTTCGCCCCC